>NC_030422.2:29415099-29482599 GCF_001660625.3 Ictalurus punctatus
TATTTCAAGACACTCCCTTTTGTTTTGTTTATGTGTCACAAGCCCAACTGAGCATCGTGTATGATTCATCTCGTGCTAAGGATTGCCTGGACACGTTACACTTCTAAAGAATTAACCATCCTGTTTGTTTTTTTTTTTTTTGAGGAAGGGAGAGCTGCAGAAACAAGATTTAATTTATATTTATCTAACGTCCTGACTGACTGCCGTGGCGTTGCTTAGTGATAAGTGGAATTGTATTATATTATTAAGTATATTTTTTCCTACAATGTACACCATAGTATAAAAAAAGAGAGTGAAGGGAAATACAGTTGTGCAAATACAAGTCCTCTAGCAAAATTGTAATACGAATACTAATAATAATAATAATTCTTTCTGAATTAGGCCACACCCACTTCACGTTCAAATTCAACCGCAAATGTTTGGAGCACTGATATAAATACGACTTAACAATACCGGATTATATACATGGATTCAATATCAGATGTTAGCTGTTTTAGGAGCCGAAATGTGTTACCGTGCGAATGAAATATATGGCAGTTCCCAAGCAAGAGGGGTGTGAACGTGTGATGATGTGATACGAGGAAGTCTTATGTGATATGACAGACATTCCATTCGTATGAAAAGTTCTGAAGCGTGAAATCGTTGACTTATTTCGTGCAAATTCCTCATGAAAGCTGGCTGCTCGGACAGCTAAAGGACGCACTTATTGATCTTCTTAATGCAGTAAATAAACATATTATTGAATAAAAAGCATCCCTTTTTCAATTTATTGATTAATAAAGTGAAAACTGTTCTTACAAGTTCCCCCGAGACCTCAGCCCTGGTGTTGGTGTTAGAATAGAATTAGTGTACGTTAAGATGTACAGCATTTTAAAATAAATAACAATGGTAATAAATCAATAAATAATGTGCATGCGTAGAAGGACCATTTGAATCAATAACACTAGAGCTTTAAATATAATACAAGGTCGCTAATAAGTAGTGAACACGTCAACATTTTTTTCAGTAAATATATTTCCAGTGAGGTTATTCACATGAAATTTTCACCAGACTTCAGTATTAACTCAAGAAATCTGGAAGTATAAAGAATTCACAACATTAAAGTCCATAAATAAAGTTATGTGTAATAAAGAGGAATGACACGGGGAAAAAAAGTATTGAACACGCTAACTGAAATGTATTTAATACTTAGTGGAGAAGTCTTTGTTTGTAATGACGGTTTCAAGACACTTCCGGTATGAAGAAATTAATGTTCCGCAGTAATCAGATGTGGTTTTGGCCCGTTCTTCTAAACATGTTGTCTTTAAATCTTGTTTAATTGGAGTCGAGTCAGGTGATTGACTGGGCCATTCTAACACCTTGATTTATTTCCTCTGAAACCGGTTGAGAGTTTCCTTTGCTGTGTGCTTTGGATCGTTGTCCTGCTGGAAGCTCCACCCACGTCTCATCTTCATCATCCTGGTGGATGGCAGCAGATTCTTCTCAAGAATCTTCCGGTAAAGGGCTCCACCTGCTCATGGAGTGCAGTGCCTATTGTTTTCTCTGTGACGATGGCACCTGCTGCCTCCAAGTGTTTCTGGAGCGCTTTCCGAGTGGTCCTTGGCTCTTGGGCTACTCTTCTGACTGTTCTTCTGACTCCCTGGTCAGAAATCTTGCGAGGAGCTCCTGTGCGTGGCCGGTTGATGACGGAGTGATGTTGCTTCCACTTGTGGATAACGGCCCCAATGGTGCTTACTGGAAGATTCAGAAGTTTTGAAATACATCTGTATTTGATTCCATCAATATGTTTTGCAACAATAATTTTGCGAAGGTCTTGGAAGAGCTCTTTACTTTTACTTGTGTGACACCTTGATAACGAAAAGCCTTTTTACAGACCATCAATTTACTAACCCAGCTGATATTAACTTGCACAGATAGGGGGTGTAATTACTTACAGATTTCAGCTGGTTCCTTGCCTTACCTTGCCCTGAAGAACTGCTTTTTCTTAGCGTGTTCAATACTTTTTCCCGTGTCATTCCACTTTATGACACATAAATTTATGTACGAGCTTTAATGTTGTGAATTCTTTATATTTGTGGATTTCTTGACTTAATACTGATGTCTGGTGAAAATTTCATGTGAATATCCTCATTAGAAATATATTTACTGAAAAAAATGTTGACGTGTTCAATACTTATCCCCCCCCCCACTGTATATAATAAATACAAATATTACTGTATCTTGCTGTGCTTTTCATTTTTTCCCTGATTGCAATTTTCCATTTTAATATATAATGATAAATGATATAATTGTCCAGATATGATAGTCTAAAAACAAAAACAAACAAACAAACAAACAAACAAACAAAAAAAAACAGGAGAACAAGCATTTCCACCATTTTAGGTTTAAGTAGAGTACAGGAGAGCATAATAATATTATCAGCTGTGCAGTTCAGATTCTGGACCTGTGGCAATCGCAAAATCTCAGCTGGACGGTGGGTTTATTTAAGTCTAAGTAATCCTTTTGTCTAATGTTCACATTGCTGACATTTTCAGGAGAGCACTGTAATCCAAATCACCTTCAATCGTTCACTTCGTAGTGGTCCTGTTGAATCATTTTGGGGTCAAAATCTTCATGCTTTTTTCCATCGATTGTATCACAAAGTTGCCATTGTGTGATTTTTGCCCCAATTCTGCTGCCACAAGTGAAAATTGTGCAACGTAAGTGAGTTATTTGAGCGTAACTTGACATGGGTGCTCTTAGGAACGCATAATAAAATGCTCTCACCATTGTGACCAAAGATCTCGGCACAGGGTGCACGGTGGCTTAGTGGTTAGCACGTTTGCCTCATTGGTTGCCTCAGTGGTTAGCACATTTGCCTCACACCTCCAGGGTTGGGGGTTTGATTCCCACCGTGGCCCTGTGTGTGTGGAGTTTGCATGTTCTCCCCGTGCTGCCCCAGTCCAAACACATGCATGGTAGGCTGATTGGCGTGTCCAAAGTGTCTGTAGTGTCTGTGTGAATGGGTGTGTGAGTGTGTATGTGATTGTGCCCTGTGATGGATTGGCACCCTGTCCAGGGTGTACCCCACCTTGTGCCTGATGCTCCCTGGGATAGACTCCAGGTTTCCCTGTGACGGTAAGTGGTATAGAAGATGAATGGATGGATGGATCTCAGCTCAGTGCAGCTCAACTGACATCCACCAATAGGAGGACAGAATAGGCTGATGTGAAACTCGGAAGCACGGGAGAGCTACAAATACGGTTGTAACGATGGTGAAACACGCTAATGGACGGGGGAAAAAAATGAAGCTCACTTTGAAAAGTGTTTGTGTTTATGCGAGCCCGTTTTCTGCATGAGCCGAATTCCAGATGATCGATGACGTAAGCAGAAAGTAGCCATACACATTGTTACACAGTCTGGTATAGAATTTGGGCAAGATTTTGTTGAGATCTCATAAAGTGTGAGAAGAAATAAAATAAAAGATAAAATACAAATGAAACCTCACAGCGAATGCTACAACAGACTTTTTTTTTAATAGCTTTAGAGGGGCTCCATACTGTTTGTTTATCTCTTTACGATGGTCAGTCCTGTTTTTCATCTCTGTTTTTCATAACATTTACAATGAAACGCCGAGTCCAATGTTTCACCTCTGGGATTCGCGCTGTAAATTACAAGACACGCAAGGTTGTATGCTGAATCATCACTACATTGCCGTTACACGGTGACACACATCAAAGTTCTGCCCAGGCTAAATGCTAAATGCCACTTTTCACAGTCTGTGTTTGTGGAGGTAATTTCCTCATAATGACACCTTGAGTTGTTTTGCTGCTGTGGCCGACTTCCAGTGGTTTCGAGCGTCGGCCGTGTGGACGGGTTTGGCTGCTGCGAAAAGGTCGAATCTTCATTTTGAATGTTCCACCTAGGCTTTATCCAAAAAGAAATATCTTTGTTAAATATATGTGTGCCACAATTATTGGCACCCCTATGAATTCAAATATATTTGAAGTATATTTCCATTGATATTGACATTTTTTAGTAGGTGACTAGGAACAGGAAATTGTTCAACCATGACTTCCTGTTTACAGGGGTATAAATATGAGGAAACACACAGGTGAAATTCCCTTAGTCATTCATAACAGTGGGTAAGAGCGAGGAATATAGCTGTGATATACGGCAAAAGGTTGTTGAGCTTCAGAAAATGGGGCGTGGATATAAGAAAATATCACAAGCATTGAAAATGCCCATTTCCACCATCAGGGCAATAATTAAGAAGTTCCAGTCAACTGGAAATGTTATGAATCGACCTGGAATTGGACACGTGTCTATATCGTCTCAACACACTGTGAAGAGGACGGTTCGAGTGGACAAAAAATCTCCAAGGATCACAGCTAGAGAACTGCAGAAGTTAGTTGCGTCTTGGGGTCAGAACGTCTCCAAAACTACAATCTGAAGTCACCGACATCACCACAAGCTGTTTCAAGAAAAAAGCCTCTACTCTCATCCAAAAACAAACTCGAGCGTGTTCAGTGTGCAGACACGACTGGAACTTCAAATGGGATCGGGTTCTTTGCTCAGATGAAACCAAAATAGAGCTTTTTGGTAATAAACACCAGAGGTGGTTTTGGAGCACACAGAGAGGTAGCTATGGAAAAGTACCTCATGTCCACGGTTAAATATGGAGGTGGATCTTTAATGTTTTGGGCTGTTTTTCTGCCAGAGGACCTGGACATTTTGTTAGGACACATGGCATCATGGACTCCATCAAATATCAACAGATATTAAATGAAAACCTGACTGCCTCTGACAGAAAGATTCAAATGGGCCGTGGTTGGATCTTCCAGCAGGACGATGATCCAAAACATCATCAAAATCAACACAAAAATGGTTTACTGACCACAAAATCAAGGTCCTACCATGACCATCCCAGTCCCCTGACCTGAACCCCATAGAGAACCTGTGGGGTGAACTGAAGAGGAGAGTCCACCAGCGTAGACCTCGAGATGTGAAGGATCTGGAGAGATTCTGTATGGAGGAACGCTCTCAGATCCCTCGCCATGTATTCTCCAACCTCCTCAGGCGTTATAGGAGAAGACTCAGAGCTGTTATCTCGGCAAAGGGAGCTAGCACAAAGTACTGATTAAACAGGTGCCAATAATTGTTGCACACCTATATTTAACAAAGATATTTTTTTGTTGTTGTTCATAAACCTGTGTTGTGTTTGCAGTTGTTTGATATCCGTGAGGGCAGAGAATTTTTGTGATTTATTTTTAACACAAGATCAAAAGGTTCAACAATAAAGACAATTTTTCACAGCCTTCTTTGCTCATATTTACCAAGGGTGCCAATATAAGTGGAAGGCATAATCATTATAGAGAAAGTAATGCGTCATTGTAATTCAATTCTATTGTTACTCTGTGGCAATGACAACATGCAATAAAAATATTGCTCCGTTGTGATGAAAATTTATTTTATGTTATTGCTTTATACGACACCAAAGTTAGGGCGTGTGTGTATGTGTGTGTGTGTGTGTGTGTGTGTGTGTGTGTGTAAGTATTTTATGCATCTGAACATACAAATGCCTGTCAGTGTCTAAAGCAGTGATTCATATCCCCTGTTTTCCACATGACCCGTGTTGTGTTACAGTCACCTTTTGTCCAAACCACCTATTATGCAGGTCTAAATATAGTCACCGATTGTGTACGCTGGCGTACGTGGGCTCTCCCTACAGGCCCCGGCCACTTCTAATAAAGCAAAATCAAGAGAGTGAATGACATCAGGATGGGGAAGAAGGAATGCTAACAAACAAGTGACATATTTGCGTTACTCCGCTGCTCGTGGTGCTTTCCCCACTGACACACGAGAACTGGTTATTAGTCCATTATATAAACCAGAGTTAATTAAAGAAGGAGTCATGCGCCATTTTTTGAAACCATACAAACAAATACAACAGTGTTGTATAGAGTATAGAGCACACAATATTCCAAGCATATAATATTAAATATAATTTAAATAGAGATGGTATGATAGCACTTTTTTTTTTTCTTTTCTGATACTGATACTGAAACCTTGAGTGTCAGCCAATATTGATATAATCAGATCTCATTCTTGGTATGTAAACATTTCCAGTTCCAAGTCCTTTTCCATTTTTTTTAACAGGATGGGATCTAATTCATTCTTTTGTGTTTTTCTCTCTCTCTCTCTCTCTCTCTCTCTCTCTCTCTCTCTCCGATATCCACTCCAACATTACTGTCTGGTGCCAACTCAACATCATTCTTGGATACCAGATCGGTGACATCGGTAATTAAAAAAAAAAAAAGCAGCAGGATCTTCCCACACTGCATAAACCTATATAGATTTTATCAAATTTGGATCATCACGTACACCCCCCCCCCACCCCCCACCCCGCCCCGCGCCCACTGGACAGCTACCAACTAGGGATAGCAATGCTAACAAGGGTTAACTTCACAAATGTACTTAAATGCAAGGATTGTAATGCTGATGAATGAGATTGCTATTTATATCAAATACTCCATAATACTGGGGCACATGATGGCTTAGTGATTAGCACGTTCGCCTCACACCTCCAGGATCCGTGGCCATGAAGATTTACGCAAAACAGAGCTTCTGGTAGGTTTGAAGGCTACATGAGAGGTTTTGAAAATTCAAACACTACCTGTAATAGGAAAATACCGCAGTTAGTGTTAATACTCAGTCTCGAATAGTGCAAAAGTATCAAATTTGATGCACTTTTTATTCGATTTATTTTTATTTGATGTTTGTTTATTCTGTAACACACACTGTATTACGTGTTGTTATTACTGCTAACACTATTTACATTGGTATTGCGTTAATTAAATAGGTTGTGCACGAGCAACGCCCCAAAAGGCCGCAGGATATATGCGTCAGCCATCTTGTGGATGTGTACACGTAGTCGAAAGTAAATACCGTATTTAATCCAGGCTTAAGTGTGCACACTAGCTAATACAGGCACTTGTATTTAAAATACTGCAGGATTTAAAATGCATGCATTCTTTTGGCTGTTAAACGACTATCTGTGATTGGTCGTATGCCCCGAAGACATTTATTGATGTGAATTATAACGTTTTTTTTCCCCGCTATTAAATAAACCCATATTCAAAAGAATATGCAGTATATATGTAAACACCTCAAGTGCAATTTTTTATCATTTAATATTAAGCCATTTTTTAAAAAATGCACAAAAAAGCACTTTTTTCTTTAGCAAGGCGTCACTCTACGTGTACAGCAGGTGTGTGTCAGACGTGCATACGTGTAAATAACGCTTGCGAAGTAGCCTGTTTGACGCCATCGAGGGTGAATGACGAGAATGTCAGCCATGTTATCTCATGTACTTTGCAGTGTTGTGACTGGAGCTGCAGTTGATGTAAGAATACAAATTCAAGTTCACTCCCTGACCCTTCTAGATAAAGACTCGCTAATCCAGAATAGTTTACACGCCCTGAGCGGTCGCTCCACATTCACATTCACGAACACGCAACTGGCTTCGCGTCAGTACAATATAAACTACAATACAGAATATTTTTTTTTTTTTTTTTAATTAATATACTGTAAAGCCTATATATACACACATCCTGTTTATGACTGGCATTCCTTCCTGAAACACTCTGTAGATCTGTTTCTTTGTTCCGTACGCCTGTAATAACACCTCGTGCTGTATTGCTGGTGTTACTAACGGTAGCTTGAAGTAGTATTCTTACCTATTGGTAATTCAGGTGAGTCAGAGTAGGAAAAATAACATTAAATACAGCTCAGCGCAGACAGGTACAGTTATACAGCATGTATACAAGCTTGTACTACAGTATGAGGAGCAGTTGGAAAAGACCTGGTTGGCGAACTTTACGTATCTTGGAGGAAGAACGTGATAACATACACCCATGACACAAATTCGCATCAGTCCAGAGTCAAGAGTGTGTCATATTAATGAGAAGTATCCAGTATAGAAGTAGTGGAGATGTTGGTTCAGACATTAGATGACAAGCACGGTGGTGCTGATGGACGTATTAGATTTGGATGCTGATCTGTTTGAGCAGAGATGAGAAGGTGAGAGAGCTGGACAGACTGAAGGACTGAAACCCACAGTGCTACAGTAAATCCCACTGCACTACTATCGGCAAGCAGTCGAAAGTAAACCAAAGTGCAAACAGACCAACATGTCAGTGAATGAACTTTATACCAAAAAAATCTTTAAAAACCCCTCGTTAGAAAATAAACCATGGACTCTACATTCTAAAGATTTATGTACAAATCCTTCACTGTGGTTAAAACGCTCGAAAGAAAGGTGTTTCTTAAAAAGCTAGCCAAGATTATGAAACAGGAAATGCTTGAGATTCACCTCCATCGTGTGCACATTTTAACCGAGACAAATATGTGATCAGGGTAGCAACAAAAAAAAACAAAAACCAATACAACAACAACAAAAGAACGGGATCAAGAGGAGGTTAATCTGTCTGTCATTGACCTTTGGCACTACGCAATACTTTCCAGCATGGCGGAGGTGCGTGAGAATCCGTTCCTCTCCATTTAATGCAGCATTCCACCTGCCATCAGATTACAGCCATCTGATAAACGCTGCAAATCACTTTTATATAAACATCTGTATTGCGAACAGGAGCAGAGAGCATGGCGAGAACACTGTGCCCGGACGGGTTTTTGAGACACGCAGTGCCCGAGGGCGATGCCACACAGGTAGCTCAGAGTAGACGTGTTTGATTGACGCGTGTGCATGATGAGCTTAGAGTCTCATATTCACAAGGTGCATCAGATAGCAGCCACTGAAACATGATCGGTACTGTTATATATATATATATAAAAAATAAATAAAAAGAATAATAATAAAAAAGACAATAAAGGGATGTGGCACATCTGTTTGCCAAGGGATGAATTGCATTTTTTTTTTTTTTTATTGACTGAGTCATCCACTGTGAACTTGACTTCTGACCTTAAAATAAAGGAGCTATAATCTAAACATCAGTGTAATCTCTCCGCTCCTCCATCACAACCCTTTCTCATGACAACACGTCGGTCGAGATATGACGTAAAACAGTCGCACAGCTCCCTTTTTTTCCTCCTACTGAAGCGTAACCGTCTTTGATTTTCAGGCCCGATAGCTACCATAGCGTGATTACGTTGGAAAATACGGCAAGAGAAAAAGAGTCACAATGCCTTTTGCGAGGGTTTCCCCATTCTTCTACTGTACCTGCAGCTCTCCGAGTGTCTGGCTGGTTGACATTCTCACGGCATGATGGCAGGTGAGATGAGGAAGGCTTTGAAACACCTGCCAAGGCGCTGCTGTGTGCCTCCCCTATGCGAGGCGTAGGGTGGGAGGAGAAGTCTTTTCACTGACAGATTGCAGAAACATAAACAAAACGCCAGGCAAACAGTAATCTCACGCACAGCAGAGACTGCTCTCACTGCTCCATCAGCCCACACCAAGGCTTTCTCATCATCATCATCATCATCATCATCATCATCATAATAATAATAGTAATCATATCTAAAAATAATTATAATTATAGTTCTAATTATGCACTTCTCTTTATCACACCCATGAGTGCATTACATAATTAAAACAATTATTTTTTACGCAAATGTAGACACTCTAGAAACCGTCTATAGACTGTCAGGAAGCGGCAACTGATTCTCAGCGACACGTTACCTATTTAAACCGATTCGGATGTTCGTTCCTTTCCTGCAACAGCTGGAATATCGGCTGGAATTCAAATCACAGGTCCGTACGAATGCGCTCGTTCAACAAGTTGTCGTTTCTATGGTAACAGCTAATCCGTAGGGATTTGTACGCCAGATGCTATACATTAAAAAAAAATAAATAAATACATTTAAAAAATGCGTTACTGTTGATATGGTGAAATGTTCTGTGTGGAGATGTTTATTTAACGTTCAAGAAGGAGTCTCCAGTGCCAGTGCTTTGTAACAGTCAGAGGTAAAGCTGTAATCTTCAGGACGTGTTGTTTTGCCGTTTTGCGGTTTGTTGCTCTCCCGACAAGCTCCGTTTATTTATTTATTTATTTATTTATTTATTTTTGTCTTATTGACTTTGAGAGAAAAAGGTGGGCTGGTGAGGGACTACCTGTTTAGAACTGTTAGCAGGAACAGGAACTAAAACATAACTACTAACTGATTTTTTAAAAGTACTATTAACTGATTAAATAATAATAATAATAATAATAATAATAATAATAATAATAATAATAATAATAATGAAGGTTTTTTTTCCTGAATTAAAATTTGCTAATGTTGGGAAATTGCTGTGATGTAAGATGAGCAAAAACGCTTCAGGACTTTCTGTTTTGGGAAAGTAATCAACTTCAGGGTGGTGTGATGGTCTGACGCAAAGCACACCCTGATGTGTTTTATTCCTCACTTCATCACCATGTCATAAAAACATCAACGTAGTTTACACCAATTGAATTGGACTAGTTGCTTGAAAGTCTATAGATGATTTACTTAAACGTCAAGAGTTATAAACGGGAAAGTGCAAATAAATCGACAGCCAAAGGAACAAGCTGATAGGCTGTAAGAGTGTGCGCACTGTAAAACCGGGTAGTTCATTTAACTCGAAAAACTGAAGGAAACTAATGACCTGAAAATTTTTAAGTTGATAAATCAATTTCTTTAAGCCAAATACACTTAAATAGAGTTATAACTGAGTTAAAATTTTGGTTATATTTAAGTGTATTTGGCTTAAAGAAACTTAAAAATGTTGAGGTAATTAGTTTTTTTCTCAAATTTTTTTGGAGTTAAATGAACGATCCAGTTTTACAGTGTATAGATTATCTCCTAAATGTAAATAGTTGCATTTTATTGCTTAGAATTAGTTGAGAGTTTGGTTGACGACAGGTAGTAACCAAATATCACAAAACTACAGATGTTTATACGTATATGTTTATCCACAATGCATAACTGTTGAGTCATAAGGACTACACTGCATGGGGTCTGCAAGTCTGGGACCATCCATCCATCCATCCATCCTCTACTGCTTATCCTTTTCAGGGTCACGGGGAAACCTGGAGCCTATCCCAGGGAGCATGGGGTACGAGGCGGGGTAAACCCTGGACAGGGTGCCAGTCCATCGCAGGGCACAATCACACACACACACACACACACCCATTCATACACTATGGACACTTTGGACACGCCAATCAGCCTACCATGCATGTCTTTGGACTGGGGGAGGAAACCGGAGTACCCGGAGGAAACCCCCGCAGCACGGGGAGAACACGCACACTCCACACACACAGTGACTCGAACCCCAGAGGTGTGAGGCGAACGTGCTAACCACTAAGCCACCGTGCACCCCAAGTCTGGGACCATTAATGAAAATGCTTCAATTTTGCAATCATTTCTAGTGTAGTACAAAATGTTTCTTGAGTACAAAGTCGACAGAGGTGGGTAGTAATGCGCTACGTTTACTTTGTTACATTTACTTTAGTGAATTTTTTAATAAAAAAGTGTACTTTTAGGATTAGGCCATACTTATACTCTTCCTCGAGATCAATTTTAATCACAGAAATGTATTTCACGTGGCTACACTCGGTGGCGTTCCTCCGGTACGGTTAAACGTTATCGGATATCCGTCGGTTTAATAACGAGTTTATATCATGTATAATGAGGTCACGAGTCCCGCCTTACACTGCAGTGGTCTGAATGCATTTTTAACAGCTCAGTCCTGGACACACACACACACACACACACACACATAAACATACTAACACACACAAACACTCTCTCTACACACACTTTCTCTTCTGTTCTGTTCCATAGTCGGTCCTTTTGTTCTCTGTCGTCTTGTTTAGATGTAGATGCTGATGTAGAAGTTGGTGTTGTTAACATGTTGTGAGAATAAAGAAGACTGTTGGGAAAATGTGTGTTTTTTGTTGTGTGTGTGTGTGTGTGTGTGTGTGTGTGAGAGGGATTTTGTGTTGAAAATGACAGGTTGTGTGTTTTTGTACACACACACACAGACAGACTTTCAGGGAGAGGTGTGACTTGAAGTCTGAGATTCAGGATTCTCGCTTCATTTTGATCAGATCTGAAGGAACTAGTCACATGCTGCTTGAGCAGTCTTCTGATTGGATACTTTACTACTCTTACTCAAGAAATGATTAACATGGTTATTTTTCACCGTGACTTGAGTCATTATTTTTTTACGAGTAGTTTTTCTCGTTACTCGAGTACAATTTTTTCTACTCTTCCCACTTCTGGAAGTCGAATCTTACGCGTATCTGATGCTTACATGAATTCCAGAATTTTGTAGGTCCTACTTTTATGCCGGCTTAAAGCCTGGTTCACGCTGCCAGTCTTGTGACATTTACTTTCAGCAGAATTACAGCAATTCGTGGTGGAAGCATTAAGGAAACTTAATGATAATTTACATTGTAGGTGGTATGGAATGCATTGCGTGTGAAGGTGACGTGGAAATCCGTCTCTAGCGGAAGTGCCATTCTTTTCTATACATCCCTTTCCCATACATCCTTGCAAATGCAAAACATGAAACCAAACGGTTGGCAGAAATAATATCTGACTTTTAATACAAAGGCAAAAACCTTATAATTTATCGACATTATACACTGTAAAGTATGCTTTGGCGAAATTTTCCAATTTATATTCATTTCTCCTAATCAAGTCGATGCTAGGCTACATTTCCTGCATCTGGGTATCTAGGCTCTGCAACCCTTTTGCTGAAGTTTTAGCCAATCAGAAGCGTTTACCCCGGATTCCTTCGCCGTCTTTTGCTACACAACACTATATTACATGATTATTTCCTCCTGTCCCATAGATCTGACTTCCTTTCACAGTTCAGTTCCACCGTTAAACACTTGATCCATATAATCATGGCCTTCTCTAGCATCTGATTATATCCAGGTGTGTTGAAACTTAATCTCCAGATTGGTAGCTTTCCTGTATCTGGTTACATCCCTCCTGTGCTATGCTAACAATGTTACTAAACAACCCCCAGTGTTCAGTTCTCTCTTAAAGTGTTTGAGGATGCAAAGTAAAATAAGAATTGTCTAATGATGGTGGTGGGTTTATATATATATATATATATTATTATTATTATTATTATTATTACTCCCTACGGTATTTATTTGTTCAATAGCGTAAGAATCAAATGACGTCAAATGACCATCATTAGAGTGCATTCAAGATTTCCCTGCGTGTCAGCTGCTGGAAGACGGACAAATGCAAATCCCTGGAGTCACCTCTCTGTTATTAAACAGGGAAGTTCATTCAAAGGCTCTTAGCTATGCCCCATGGCTAACCTGTCCAGGAAGCTGGCAGCAGTGCAGAATAAGAGAGGATGTTTTCCTTTCCTCGTCGTTTTTCAAGTCTTGAGGTTGGTGGGAGTGATTTTGAGAGCGAAGGCTGTCTATTCTGGGCTGGTGGAGTCTATCTCTGGGGGGTCTTTGGCTTGAGCGTGACCTGAAGTCTGGGCTGTGACATCGACTAGAGGAAGGCCACATGAGCAGGCACAAGGAAAGGGAAGGAAATCTCATCGTTGCGATACCATGTCCAGAGCAAGATTGTCGTCTCGTTGACCTCCATTTCAGCACTTGCCCCTTAATCACGTAATACGAATGCTTGAAGGCATTGAGTGCAGCTGTGATTTTATGAATGTCTGACCTTGTGAGTGATTTTCGATGCTGATTTAAGATTTCAGAAAGAAAATGATTCCTTGGGGTTCTTGGGAAAGTTAAGGGTAGTTCTTTAAGGGGTCGATCTTGGTATCACCTTTAATATGGAAACTGCAGTAGGTCTCTCAACAGAACCTTTAAAGGGTTTCCCAATAGGGGCAAACTTGAGGGTTCTAGATGGAACCTTTTTAGGTCTAATTGAGTATGATTATTTTAAATTTACACAGAACCTATAAAGTTTCCACTAGAAACATTCTAGAGTTCTAATTTTCATGAGAT
This sequence comes from Ictalurus punctatus, assembly GCF_001660625.3. Classification (NCBI taxonomy): domain Eukaryota; kingdom Metazoa; phylum Chordata; class Actinopteri; order Siluriformes; family Ictaluridae; genus Ictalurus; species Ictalurus punctatus. The sequence goes on from NC_030422.2 coordinate 29,429,052, forward strand.
GGAAATCTTGTAGGAAGCAGAAGATAACCACAGAAGCATTCGCGATGATTGGAGAAAAGTCTGCGGTCGCCTCTGCTTACACAATGGAGGGTCAGAGTTGGCCGGGCGGTGGAGTTCAAAGCCTTCCTGTTCTCTGACCTCATACAATTTCAGTCCTGCCACCTTTTCAGTTCAGGACCAAAACAGACCCTTTCCTACCGTGTTCTCTGTTCAGGGCCAAGCCTTCTATCGAGCGTGGCCGGCGTAACAACAAACGAACAAGTCAGGAGGGCACAGTTTCAACAACACGAGAGGAAAAGGGGAAGATAAAAGCATCGGGAACTGGCTAGGAGAGCGCAGGTGGCTCGTCACGCCAGCACTTTTGTTTTTGCACTTGGAGACGGCCGAGCCCTGTCAGCGGCAGGGTCATAGACTTCTGTGCGCAGGTTCTTGCCTTCCCATGATGCGAGGTGACTGCATGGTTACAGCAACTTTTTTTTATTGTTTAGGTTTTTTTTGCTACATTCTCAAGATCAAGCAGGTCAGCTCAGGTGACAAACATTTCAAATGCTTGGTTGTAATGACCTGGTGACAGAGGTCATCGAGTACACAAGCATTCCTTTTATCCTATGAAATATTTGTAATTAATTTTGCTGACCTAGGTTTAACTTTGTTAAATCTTTACTTCAAATGAAAACAAGCCAGACCTTAACATTCTACTTAATGTGACTGTAACAATTCATGATTAATGAACCAACTTATATTAAAAAAAAATGTTATTCATTTGCTGGAGGTTTGGCATCTTAATCAAGATTTGTTAAGATAACATCTTAACTCTGAAGCATTCCAGGGTTGCCTTTTTCTCACTTTGAAAGGTGTAAACAGTGTTTTAAGGAGTCTCTGCATAGCTTTCATTCCTTTACGTCTCATCAGGCTCTTAATGAGCACAGGTGTGGCGTGCCAAACTGCTGCTGTCAGCTCCTGACCTACCATCTGACTGCTGAGATCTGTTTGTAATGTTCTGTCTGGATGATTGATCGTCTCTGCAAACCAAACTTCAGACCCTACTGTCAGTTTAGCAGTAAATGCACAGTGGCCTGAAGTTAAGGCTTACTGTGCACCTGACAGGTGTGCATATATCTTATACCTGTGCTCAGGTAATGCTCAGTGAAGCATGTGAGACTGCTTCACTTACATTCCACTTGAACTTGGATCTTACTCTGATCCTGGTTATAAGAAGCAGCTCGAAGCAACAGGCTTCTTGACGATGTTTCATTCACCACGGTTGCCAGTTTGGCTTATTTTGACTTGCTTTGGCAAGCTGGAGGGTTGGATATTTTGCATACAGTACTTTCAACACATCAGTTTTTTGCTATTCAAATTGGTAAACTGGATATTTTGTTATGCAAACAACAAATACATATTAATGTAAGTCTTTGTGGGTTGCAGTTATGGTAAAAAAAAAAAAAAAAAAAAAAAAAAAAACCTTTTTGATTAACAGGCGTCTTGTTAAAAATAACGTATTTTGACTATGGTAGGCTAAATAGATATTAAATAAACAAATGAATGTATTTGTGTTTTAATGAATTGCTCTCTTCATTCTTATAGCTATTCTTTATTTGGAAGAATATGTGCAATGACTTAATAACTACTGTTACTACTGCTGTTACTACTAATACTACTACTACTACTACTACTATTATAACTACTACTGCTACTACTACTCCTGCTTGGAATACTACTACTACTACTACTATTATTACTATTACTATTACTAAGACTACTACTACTGCTAGGAATACTACTACTACTACTGCTAGGAATACTACTACTACTGCTACTAGTACTTCTACTACTACTAAGTGGTAAATGGCGCACTTATATAGTGCTTTTATCCAAAGCGCTTTACACTGTGTCTCATTCACCCATTCACACACACACACTCACACACACTCCAATGGTAGCAGAGCTGCCATGCAAGGCGCTAACTTGCCATCAGGAGCAACTTAGGGTTCAGTGTCTTGCCCAAGGACACTTCGGCATGTGGAGTCATGTGGGCCGGGAATCGAACCACCAACCCTACGATTAGTGGACGACCCGCTCTACCACCTGATCCAATAATAATAATAATAATAATAATAATAATAATAATAATAATAATAATAATAATAATAATAATTATTATTATTATTATTATTATTATTATTATTATTATTATTATTATTATTATTATTATTACTAAGACTACTACTACTGCTAGGAATACTACTACTACTGCTACTACTACTGCTACTACTACTACTATTACTACTATGTTATTACTACTAGTTCTATTACTGCTACAACTGCTTCTTCTGCTACTTCTACTGATACTACTATTACTGTTTTATCACTACTACTATTACTACTACTACTACTACTAGTGCTACTACTACAACTACTACTTCTGTTTCTGCTACTATTACTCCTACAATTGCGTCCACTTCTAAGAGTTATTAGTAGTAGTAGTAGTAATAGCAATAGTAATGCTATCAGTAGTAGCTCTAATAGTAATATCTATAGTAGTGATAGTAGTAACAGTAGTAGTTATTTTTAGTACTAGTATTAGTAGTAGTACTCACACTGCTTAATGATATTAATAATAATAATAATAATAATAATAATAATAATAATGACAATTTAGCCATTTTCAGTTGTAACTAGACAATAACTAGATAATTAGCTAGATGTCTGAGCTCCTTCACAGACATCGTTCCATTTTAGCCGTTTTGATTTTTTAACGCCAACTCACGATGTTTGTATGTGAACAGTTTAGCATGTCACTTTTCTTACCAACAACCTCTCTGAAAATGAGTGCATAGATGAGCTGAAATGAGACCGTTGGCCTTTTTGTAATTGCTGTTTATCTATCAAAGAAAGGACTTGTTATGAGATGTGTGATAAAACCTTCGCCTGCCTGTGTAAACTGTTTTCAGTTTGTTTGCCGGCGTGAAAGGGGAATTCAGCCGAGCGCAGGCAGACGGCGTTTAAAGCGCTGCGAGCACATGAATGCTCCTTTGATTGCTATTTATATTTCTATGAAAGTATACACTACAAAGAAGTAGGACAGGGGTGCGAGGGGTGTAATGACAGTGGGAAAGTTTGAGCGGAGGATAAAGTTTAGACAAGACTGGAGGCTATGCTGTAATCTAACTTTCCGACGTATCTTTATTCTTTTTTTCCTTTTTTACTGTATATCAAGGGCTTAAACTCGCTATGGTTCTACACTCTTTAATTACACAAGTTGTATGATGAAAGTCTTTCTTGTATGCATGTACTGTATGTGTGTGTGTGTGTGTGCCTGTTTTCGTGACAACAATGACCTTTTGCCCTCACAACCAAGCCCATAAAGGAGAACCTGGTGTAACGCTGAAACCGGTTCTGTAGCTTCAGTTATGTTTTGGCATGGATGTCTTTAGCATGCTAGCCAAATCCTTTTTACCACACACGCATGCCATCCCGTTCCAATCTGATATTAAGGTTCATTTATCTTTTGTCACTCTTCCACCAGATTGACCAGCTGTATCAAAATACATTTACTCTGGTCCATGGCATGGTGTTTACACCCAGACATAGCCTTTTATTATTATTATTATTATTATTATTATTATTACTATTTACACATGCTTTAGTTCACTGGAAGTTCACGAAGATCTCATTCTGAAGGTGACTGAAAGTTCAAGATCTCATTTCATCTGCTGATATCAGTTTAAAAAAAAAACAAACACTCTCATCACATGCAACACTGAGTAGTTTTGTAGTTCGTAGACACAGTGTCTACAAGTCAGTGTGAATCTGTTCTATTACTAGTGCATACTATTAATTATTACTATTGCTATTCAATTAAATTATTAGTATAATACTATTCAACTTTTAGTCATTTAATTTAATATTTAAAAATATGTGGGGAAAATAAAAAGCGCTTGCGGAAAATATCAGTGGATAACAAGCACTGCACGTGAAAAGTCCGGAAAACTACAAAACCGCGAAATTTCTGATTTCGTATCTCGTAGTGATTTTTACGTGGGTTAATTTCTCATGTGTACATTTTTTGCGCAATGAATTAATCTTTAAATATTCATTTTCACAGTTTTATTTTTCAGATGTGATTCCTGAACCCCCCCCCCACACACACACACACACGTGATCACATACAGTATTATTTGCATGAAAACATGAAAAACGTATAATCTCAGGTGGAATGGATGTGATTTTGTTGTTGTTCGTCATGTCACTGGACGTTCACGGAGTTCTGCTTTTCCCTGCTGATGTCAGTGACAAACATTTACAGTGTTATACTCGATTACCTTTTACTTGTCAGGCAGTACATTACACTGTTGGATATTTAATGGGCTAAACGATTAGGCATAAGCGGTGTTAACAGACAGCTACACCGCCGAAGGACCTGTCTCGTCCTGCGGCTTTTGAGCATATTGGTTTTGTAATAAAAGTCCCCTTGGTTACAGACTATTTTGACGTTAGACTTCTGTGTAAACAGATCAGCAGTTATGGGCCACAACCTTTTTTGATTGGTGCATACCGAGGTATGTGTGGGCAAAACTTCACTCTAAAGACCATGTGACCACACCCGAACGAACCTAACACTCAGGGATGAATACAAACGCAATGAAAGGATTTCTCACTTTCAGACTCACTGTAAGCGATAAATAGGTTGGCTTGAGGGAATTCCAAGCAGCCCAGCTCATTGTTATTCACATGCCATGTCTATGTCTCCTACTGTGCTACTGCACGCAAGCTCACCAGACCTCCTTGTTTCCTTCCCTGTTGTGGAAACTAGAGCATGAACGGATTACCTAAGACCTAAGATCTGTTCTGTGAAGACCTAGCAAGGGGGAAAAAAAAAAAACCTGCATTCGGTCTGTTGACAACGAAACACTAGTGACTAATGTTTATATCTCCAGGGGCAGTTCCAAAGAATTCAGGGATATTTCACCTCTAGCCCAGCAATGGCGTGTGCGTTAAGCCGTCTGTTAGTATAAGCATTATAGACAGCAAATAGCTTGAGATTATAAGGATGAAAGATATTAAATAGTGGAGTTGAGTAAACTGCATTCCTATTGTCCCGTAAATACGCCATCAGGCTTTGTGTGAAAGAGATGAATGCTTTCAATCCATCGATCATTCTGACAAAAATCACTCTTCTTACACCAGTTACATTAGTAAATGTACTGAAAAAGATAACAAAACATCGCAACTAGGCTGGATACATGCTGTAAAGCGTGTTACAATACATCAAATAGGCATTCTATTTTTTTTTTTTTTATTCTAACCGTATTAATCCCAAATAGCCAACGACCAAGCAAAATTTGTTTAAAATTAACTAAACTGTCACCCAAATTCCTCCAAGGACTTGTTTCCTGGGAAAAAAAAAAAAAAAGTTAGCTTTGTAAACAGCTAATGAAATGAAAGTATGCAGTAATAGAAATCCCCACCCTAGTCTCACTAATCTTGACTTACATGTTGGTTCAAGGTAAAATAACATCTCTGTCAGTCAGCTAATTGTTAAAAGTACTTTAAGCAAATAATATTTCTACCCCATTCACACGAACAACTGATTGGCTAATTACATAAAGACTGCACCCATACATCCAGTTATTGTGTTGCAAAGATAGTAAACACTTTATTGACTAATGAGGATAAAAATAAACACCTTGTGAACTGGTAACGCTGGTAAGGAAAGGTGTCAGTGTTTTGTTTTTTTTGTTGTTCCTGATGTTATAATGTGATAGTATCGGGTAATTGCTATAATTTGTTCTTGCTATGCAGAAACCATTTTATTTGAAATATTGACCAAATAACAACTACTGTTCACATGCGGTTTGATCTTTATAGAGGAATCCTGAGATCGTACACCAAGCAAGCATTCCAGACTGGGTCTCTGTCTGGATATGGTGTTAAAGTGGCCCTGAGGGTTGATGTCCAAGGTTGAGTTATTTTTGGGAAACACCGTTTTCAGATATGACTATTACGTCATTCGATATTTGATATTTCAGCCATAATTGGAGTATGGTTGACGTCTAGACATCCTATGAGATTATTTACAGTATAACAGCCTTACTCAAACAAACGGATAGAGGCCATGCTCTGAGATAAATTGTAAATTTGTTATTTGAAACAAATCATAATAACAACAGTCTTATAGGTAGATATCCCTAAGTTTCCGTACCAGCTAAATTTTTTGGAAAAAAATAAATAAAAGACAATAAATAAAAAAAAAGAGTAGTCATAGCTTCATCACGAGGTCTGTATTTCAGTGGAGCTAGAGGTGATGGTGTAAATGAAAATGCTTGTTATTTATGTTTAACCACAAATTATGGTCATTATCTATGACAAGTAACAGCCTGGCAGAGGTCAAAACCAGATACACGTGGCTAGAAAATGGACTAGCAAAACAGGAGACAAGGAAATGAGAATTATGGGATACAAGGAAATAGAAGCTGGAAAGTAGCAAAACAAGAAACAAGGTCACAATGTTTTGAATCACAGGAAATTATTTACAAAAATGCTGACAAACAAAGAACTATACCTCTATTCCCATGACAAATGAGAGCTGACACAATTAATCATAAGTATCGAGGACCAGATCGACCTTGAGCAGGATTGAGGCCACTTGTAAATTAGGTTTTCATCACAGAGCCAGCTGACCCAGGCCACAGTGTTACTGTACCCTCCAAAACACTAGGTGTCAGTGTCACAATTAAATTAGAGGCAATGAGTGCAGAGACTGGAAATTCCAGATGAGTAACCGGGTCTTGAAGCAAGGCCTGAGTCAGGATTGTCGTAAGAATAAGGGCCGAGACAGGGCCAAAAGCAGGTGCAGTGACTAAGACTAGACTAGGAGCAGGAACAGAAATAGACCAGGGAAAATAGCAGTACCAGACACTGAGACAGGACAAAGAGCAGGAGCAGAGCCTGAAACTGTACCATCAGTGGCCTAGCAAAGATTATGACTAGACCAAGAGCAGGAACAGGAACTAAGACTGGCCCAAGAGTAGAAGCAACGACTATGACTGGACCAAGAGCAGGAGCAGGGGCTAAAACTCGACCAAGAGCAAATGCAGAGAGTAAGACAGAGCCAAGTGTGGGAGCAGATACCGAGACTGGATCAAGGGCAGGTGCAGAGACTGAGACTGGACCAAGAGCAGGGACTGAGACAGGAACCGGAGCAGGAACAGATATAGACCAGGGCCAACAGCAGAAGCAGACACTGAGACAGGACCAAGAGTAGGAACAGAGCCTGAGACATGGTCAACAGCAGGAGCAAAGACTCTGACTGGACCAAGAGCAGGGACAGAGACAGGACCGAAGAGCAGGAGCAAGGACTGTGAGCCAAGTTCAGGATACAGACAGTGAGACATGGACACTGAGACAGGGCACAGAACTAAGGTAGAGACAAGAACTGGAACAAAGACTCAGTCAAGTCCAAAAGCAGGAGCAGAGCGTGAGCTATGACCAAGATCAGGAGCATTCGGTATTCAGTCACCAATATAAAGACTCTGTTTAATCAGTGCTAAAATACTGTGGACCAAAAGATAATTAAAGATAAACATAAATAACTCTCAAGAGACACATAAGAAAATCATTCACCCAATCATCAGGCGATTATGTTTGGATCCCGAAGATGCCATAGTCGTCCATAGCTGTGAGTCCAAAAGAGCAAACATGTCCTGGTGACGTTCTTCCCTGTCAAACATAGCGACGCTAACCATTTCTGAGCTCATGTACGTGTAAGAAGGCAGTTTAGACCACAGTTTTAGCATTGGGTGTCATGGTGTTTCAACAGGCATCCGTGTGAACGGGGAACGTCTTGACAACGTCTGTATGCGAAACTTTTCAAAAGCGCAAAGGAGAAACGTTTCTGTTTTTAGTACCTCGTTGTCGTGTAAACGTACGCTAATAGGTGGACTGACGATGCCAAATTTCCCCTAGGTGTGAATGAGTGTGTAAATGTGTATGGTGTCCTGCGATGGACTGGCACCCCATTCAGGGTCAGTTGCTGTCTCGATTGCTATCCAGTGTCCCCAGAATAGGCTCTAAATCAGTGGTCACCAACTCTGTTCCTTGAGACCTACCATTCTGTAGGTTTCATCTCCAATCAAAATCTAACACAACTCAAGAACTTCTTAAGGCATTGATTAGATGGTCAGGTGGGCACGATTATGCTTGGAGCAAAAGTCTTCAGGAAGGTAAATGTCGGTGGGTTGGTGACCAGTGCTCTAGCTCCACCATGACATAATCAGGATAAAACACTGACTAAAGATGAATGAATGTGTTTTACCTTTCTTGCATTTGCATCCATTGTCTCTCACCATTAATCTCCAACACAAACCCTGTCCCTCCCAATGCATGTCTACACCTAGCAGCTTCTAAAACACCCCCAGGGATTTGACCCTGTGTTCACAACAGCAAGTGACAAGTCTCATTCATATAATTTGTCGTCTGTACTTTGTGGGTGTCCAGTTTTTTTAAAATTACATTCACATTTCTAGCTCTTGGAAGATGACCTCTTCCAGAGCAACTTACATTTTTTCCTCGTTTATACAACTGAGCAGGTTAAGGGCTTTGCTCAAGGGCTCAGCAGTGGCAGCTTGGCAATGCTGGGATTTGAACACACAACCTTCTGAGCAGTACTCAAACTGTGAACTACTAATTTCACTAATGTGAAAATTTGTTGTTTAATGTTACATGCTTGTCTTTTCATTAGCCTCGCTGCAGATTAGCAAAGCAGACTAACTTGTACTGGTTACGTACACTTATCAACGGTACCAATGATCTCTGCTGCTTTCTACAAAACTTTGAATGCGCATCGAAATGGTAAACAGAGACTACCTGCAAGTAAGGACTAAAGACAGTGGAGAAAGTGAAGAAAAGTCAGACCACACATGCCATAGGATTATTCAGAGGAATTATTCAAGCCAGTCAGTAATAATTATTGGGTGCCAAAAACACTGAATTTAGTTCAGAATATGCTGAGAATTTAGCTGATGCCACGCATGTGCCAAAACCATCCTATAGTGTGTGTGTGTGTGTGTGTGTGTGTGTGTGTGTGTGTGTGTGTGTGTGTGATTGTTTTCACAGCTGAGATGAGTCAACCAGCACGTTTTCCTCACCTCTCCACAGCTGGTCTCCCGTCTCACGCCATGAAGGAGCTTTCAGCACTCAGCCTCCTCTTGTTCTCCCTCTCTTTGCTCCTCCCTCCATCATACTTCTCTTTTTTCCTCTAATATACCCTACATTTCTCCCTTCTCTTCAGTCTTCTTCCTCTGCTTCTCTCCTATGTGTGTGTGTGTTTTGTTTTGGTTTTGTTTTTTTTGCCTTGGCCTTTTGCATCAAACCTTCTCTTTCCTGTCCTTTCTAGCTTTTTGTTTGTTTGTTTGTTTATTTGTTTGTTTTACCTTCATCATTCATTTCCATTTTCATCTCCTTATTACCTTTCACTTCTCCAAATCGTTCTCCTCTTTTTATTATGATTTGTTCATTTTATTGCTTTTCCTTTCCCTGTTTTTTTTTTTTTTTTTTTTTCCTCACCTGATCCAATCCTCTATCTCTTGATGCCGTTTATGAACCCATAACATAAGACATTCGTTAACAGTCGAGGACGTGATGCAGAAGTGATATTTCATTTGACTTCAGGTGAATGCAGGAAGAGGAAGTTCAATCTATTAGCCAGTGTTTTGTATGAATCGAGTCATTTCGACGCTTTATGCTTCTATTCAATGTAATAATTCATTACTGCACTGTCTTCAGCTCATCACTGCTTTTCAATTCTCTGTGATGAAGATTTAGGTAGATTTGAAACCTTTTCGTTTCTGCTGGATCGTACCGTAGCCAATCAGTGGCTCTCATTCAGAAGTCTGAAAACTACAGTTTTATTTGTATCGTCACTGCAGCGAACAATACATGAGAATAAAACACTCAGTGATGTGCTGTTGTAGGAAACCACTCAACGACAGGGTGGTGTGAAGAAGAGAAGTTGATTACTTTCCTATAACAGCCTACCCTGGAGTGTGTTATTCCTCTTATACCACAGCAACTGTCCAATGATTGCCACGTTGTGTTAAAAACCGAACGACACATTGTACTTTTTATCCATTTACAGTAGTTACATATCATTTTGCGGAACGTCCACAAAGCAAGTTACATTATAGCAGCTATAACTGTCCTTTTTGTTCTCTATTTTCCTTAGTCAAGTTGAGATAATATAAAAAAAAAAACGCACATCTTGTTGTCTTTTGTTACAGAGAAACTGCAAAGCGTAAACGCCTCTGTCTTGAAGATGTCAGAAAAGTAAAGCTCCAGCTTTACCTCTGAAGGTTGCACTGGAGCGCTGTCACTGGAGACTCCTTCCATAAATGTTTACTACACATCTTCTGACAGAAACCCACACCATATCAAGAATTACCCCTGTGAAAGACTTGTTACTATAGCAACAATGACGCAATTGAACGAGCGCATTAATGTAAACCTGCGATTTGCAGATGCGCTACTGTGAATAAATCGAGAATTCCTCGATTTTTTTGGTATAAAGTTATGATATCGGATGTCTACGGCGTACATGCAAGATTCAAGGCCCTGTTATTTGAGTTATGTGATTAAGAAAAGAGATTAGCACAAGTATTAGCTTCAAGCTCAGTGGTTAGCATTTAGCTCGTTGTAGCTCTTTCTTAGGTTTTCCAGTATTATTGTTTTAAAACAGATTATAAAGATTTACTCTGCATGCTTGCCACTTATGGCCTGATTATCATCAGACTGATTGACACGAGCCTGCTAAGTAAGGCGTGTCCTCCTTAAACCGTGTCTGCAATATGTTTGCTGTTATGAGGAGCTTATTGTTCTTTTATTGCTTTACATAAGAAGTTTATCTTAACCGGGCCTGACAATAGCACAAGTCAATACATTACTCGTAGCGAAAAAAGGATAAAGTGACTAATTGCCTTGATGGATTGCTAATTTTGATAAGTGACAGGCCCCTGGATGGATTTAAAGGGAAATAAGCGAGAGCTGACACAAAAGGGCGAGGTAGATTATTTGTACATTCCCATGAAGCCGGGTTAATGATTATGGATCAGTTTTCCCAACAGCCGGTGTAATGTCTTGCAGCAGGGCTACGTCTGATTAATTGCGATTTTAATTAACGTGTTCACAGTTGAAACTAGAGCAGAGGATAAGAGCAAGTAAATGACCTGGTTCAACATAGTTGTTTTTCTACAAAGTCCTTATTTAAGGTGCCTTAAGGGCTTTTGCTATGCTTGGGGTTTGTTTTGACACAATCGCTCCGATAACAAGGAGAGCATACGGGAATGAGAATGTACTTAAGGACCTAAATCGTGAAGAGAAAAAAAAAAAAAAAGAAATAGGCTGAGCTTTAATGACAGGGGATATTTGTGTATATGTATGTGTGTGTCAGCCTTAGAGATGAAGCAAGAGGGAGTGTTTGTGTGTGTATATGTGTGTGTGTGAGTGTGTGAGTGTGTGTGTTTCTCCTAACACCCCGGTGGTAAACAGCCGGAGAGTGTCTGAGCATGCATTGCGTGCAGTGGTCGCTCCGCCCTCCTGGCAGCCTCTGCCAACCACAAGCACCTACGGGTGAGTCGTGTCCTCTATGACCTTGTGACCCCTTGGCTTGGCCTGCGCCTGTACCTGGCTCCTGCTACCGCCTGTTCTCTCACACACCTCGGTTCATTGTGCAACATCAACGACCTAGGGTTAGCAAACGAGCCTGGATCGGCCACTGTGACAGCTAAACTCAGGGCAGGAGTTGAAATAAAGTGCACGAGGTCTTCCATAATCAACCGGAGACAAAGACATGCCCCGGGACGTCTGCCAGGACGATGTACCTGCGAAGAAAAGAGGAGGAGACACGGGATATTTAGAGCACGTTATACAAAAAGCAATTGTGAATAAAGATAAACACTTTATAAGGCAACAACGAGTTCAGTTCATTAACACACACACACACACGCATACAAGAACATAAACACATGATTAACGCATTAATCACGCGCTGCGCCCATTAGCAGAAAAGTAGCTAAGATTATCACCCAGGTGTTTCAACAAAGATGAGATGTTTGTTATGAAACAGTCCATGTACGTGCCAGAGGAAATGAATGTGCAGTAATATAAATGTTTATCGAGCTTTTCCCGACACAGTACACAGGAAACTGGTTTTGTAAATGATGTATTTTTACATTAAAGCACAAAACTACACTCAAGTGAGGTAAAACTGCATGTTCTTTACTCAAGTTAAAGTACAAAAGTACAAAACTGTCACGTTTACTTCAAGTATGAGATAAAGTTGCCCTTTTTTTCTTATAAAACTGATGGTACATTAGTGCAACTTTTGCCTGAGAAACCCAAGAAACAAGCACATTAACTAAAGCTAGCTTAAGACAGACATTCCTTATGCCGGCAACCTCTGACTATCTTCAGCTAATCTCTTGAATGTTAGCTAGCACGGAAATACCTCTAACAATTATAAAATAGCTTGAATGCATACAATGTTTAGCTTTCGTGATACAGACTGACCAGCTACTGTAAATGCCAAACGTAGCAATAGATATACTGTATTTGTTGCGATACGTACCGAGTAACACTTTTTAAAAAAAATAAATTAAACGTAAATAAATGAAAGTAGAAACCATTCTTCTTAAAGTGAAGTAAAGTACAGAGATTTACAGCTAGTATTTAAAATGTATGGTACTTTGTTACGTTTTCCCTCTGAATTCATATTTACTATTTATATTATTCAAATACAAATATTATTCAAATATAATTATATTCGAATTCAAATATACAAATATTATTCAAAAACCGCGTATTTACTCTGATCAGCCATAACATTAAAACCACCTTTGTGCAGCTATCCACGCACATCAGTGAGACTTGGGCACTCGCTTTGGTCTTTCCTTAGACAACTTCTGGTAGGTACTAACCACTGTACAATGGGAAACCCCCACAAGACCTGCCATTCTGAGACGCTCTGACACAGTCGTCTAGCCATCACAATTTGCCTTTGTCAAAGTCACTCAGCTCCTTACGCTTGCCCATTTTTCCTGCTTCCAACACATCTACTTCAAGAACTGACTGATCACTTGCTGCCTAATCTATCCCACCCCTTGACAGATGCCATTGTAACGATATAATCTATGTTATTCACGTCTCCTGTTAGTGGCTTTAATGGTATGGCTGATCGGTATAGAGTGTCTGTACACTACGGGTCAAAAGTTTGGGGTCACTTAGAAATTCCATTGGTTTTGAAAGAAAAGCACACTTTTTTTTCAATTAAAATAAAATTCGATTGATCAAAAATACAGTCTAGGCATTGGTAATGTTGTAAATGATTTTTAATGGAATTTCTACATAGGTATAAAGACGGTTATTGTCAGCGACAATCACTCCTGCGTTCCAGTAGCGCATTATGATACAGTAGCCAATACAGGTTTATCATGTTAAAAGGCAGACGGATCATTAGAAAACCCTTTGATTATGTCATCACAGCTGAAAACCAGTGTGCTGTTTAAAGAATCAATAAAAGTAGCCTTCTTTAGGTCAGTTGAGTATCTGGAGCATCAGCATCTCACAGGTCCTCAACCGGCAGCTTCGTTGAGTGGTACCCACAAAACACCGGTCTCAACATCAACACTCAAGAGGTGACTCCAGGATACTGAGATTGCCCAGTAAAAGGAAGAGATTAATATGGGTCAAAGAACACAGACCGATTGGAAAATTCTGTTATGGATTAACAGATCTAATTTGGAGGTGTTTGGTACATTTATGGTATTTGGCAGACACCATTAACCACAGCGACTTAGATCTGTCTCAGTTATACCTTTGAGCAATTGAGAGTTAAGGGCCTTGTTCAAGGGAACAACAATGGCAGCTTGGTGGTGCTGGGGTTTGAACTCATGACCTTCTGAGTAGTAGACCAACACCTTAACCACTGATGCCATCTGTCAAGCATGGTGGAGGAAAGGTGATGGTCCGGGGCTGCTTCGATGGTGCTAAAATGGGAGATTTATTCCTGATAAAAGCGATCTTGAACAAGGAAGGCGATCGCTCCGTTTTGCAATCCATGCCATACCCTGTGGATGGTGTTTAATTGGAGCCAATTTCCTAGAACAGGACAATGACCCAAAGCACAGCTCTTAGTCTTATTTCGAACAAAAATGATTTCATTTTCTGTTCATATTACAGCTCATTTGATAAATAAAAGTATGAGGTTTCCATAGAAAACGTGAAATTTTCGGTGTGACTCCAAAAATGTAAATAAAATTTTCATATACACACATACACACACACACACACATATATATATATATATATATATATATATATATATATATATATATATATATATATATATATATATATATATATATATATATATATATATTTTTTTTTTTTTTTTTTTTTAATCAACATACATAATCTACAATATTTTAAAATCTGCTAAAAGGAAAACTAGAAAATTAGGAAGTAGCATTTTGAAAATTTCTTGAAAAGAATGATGACCAGGAAAGGGGTTTCCAGCTATAATGGAATGATGGATGCTTCGGATGTTTTTTTTTTTTTCTTTGTTTTTGTTTTTTTTTAAATGAGTTCCTCTGGCTTACATACTGTGTTCACTTCTGAAAGCCTCCTTTCAGAAGAAAAAGAGAAAGTAAACCAAAGAGTGTGATCCCACAGGTTGAATAAATTGGCCATCATGGAGTAAATAATCCGCCTCGTTCGCATTCATTACACCAAAGACTAAGTTGTATTTCACCCGTGCCTTCGCAGTCTCTCTGGAAAATATCAGGAGAAATACAGATCATATCCAGGAGGTGTGTCACTGTGTGCCACTCAAGGGAAGAAATCAGCACCAGCCTCGCTTCTCACTTCTTCATACCATTGTGTGTGTTTTTCTTACCACCTTCGATGGTGCTGTTGTCCACAAAAATCCACTTCTGTTAAAAGCAAAAATGAAACTTTGTGTCTTTTTATCCGTCAAAGATCCTTCTTGAACGATCCCAGCAGCCAATCCTTGTCCTCAGCATAAGATCCGGTAAGTCTCTTGTGTTTTGTGTCTCAGTCGGTTCCAGTTTGTGTCTTGTAATATTGCGAGCGAGAGGGAAAAGGAGAGGTATGTGCACCGTGTTCAATTCTCTAAACAAGCTCTTAGTCACAGGACCACACAGTCTGTCCCCCTCCTGCTCTCACGGCTGGCCAAACAAAGTTCGGAAAACGGCCCGAGCACACAGTCACCCTCCTCTGACTCCACATCCTGAACAAGTCCCCAGAGCCTTTGCTGTCTTGTTTCTTCTGACCTGATTGTGCTATTTTAAAAAAAAAACTGACCAGTTATACAATATTAAAGAATGTTGTTATTCAAAATAGATTTATTCAGCTTCAAAACAGAGAAAAGTGAGCAAGATAAATATCAAAGCATGCCATTTAGAAACATTTGTAAACACTCAAGCGACATTTTCTTACGTGAATGATTTTATTTTACTTCCTATATATATATCACACACACATATATACATATACAGTGTCCTCCACTAATATTGGCACCATTGTTAAATATGACCAAAGAAGACTGTGAAAAATGTTCTTTACTGTTTAATCTTTTGATCTGTTGCTCAAATGATTCACAAAAATACTCTGCTCTCATGGGTATCAAACAATTTCAAAAACAACACAAGTTTATCCCCCCAAAAATCTTTGTTCAATGTATATGCACCCCTTTCAATTCATATGAGAAAAATATATTCCCATTGATATTTTAAATTCTTTTAGCATACCTAGGTGACTAGGAACAGGAAATTGCTCACCCATGACTTCCTGTTTCACAGGGGTATAAATATGAGGTAACACACAGGCCAAATTCCCTTAATCATTCATAACAATGGGTAAGAGCGAGGAATATAGCTGTGATGTGCGGCAAAAGGTTGTCGAGCTTCACAAAATGGGGTGTGTCTATAAGAAAATAGCACAAGCATTGAAGATGCCCATTTCCACCATCAGGGCAATAATTAAGAAGTTCCAGTCAACTGTAAATGTTATGAATCGACCTGGAATTGGACGTGTGTCTATATCGTCTCAACGCACTGTGAAGAGGACGGTTCGAGGGGAC
Organism: Ictalurus punctatus; assembly: GCF_001660625.3. Taxonomy (NCBI): domain Eukaryota; kingdom Metazoa; phylum Chordata; class Actinopteri; order Siluriformes; family Ictaluridae; genus Ictalurus; species Ictalurus punctatus. Next base: position 29,445,205 of record NC_030422.2, read on the forward strand.
AAAAAATCTCCAAGTCTCCACACCTACTACTCCCATAATAAAATTAGTCACTCTTTATACATTTTTGGAAATATTCAAATAATTTTCCCCTTAAAGTTAGCATGCTAAGATGTCTGACAGTACAATCTTGATAATAGATAATATCACACTACAAACTAGCCTGATGGATACAAAATGTTGCTAATGGCAGGTTGATATATCTAATCAACCCACGATAGCAAAACTCATCATTTATTAATAATCATTCATTTTATTTATTAATATTACTAACATCACTCTAACTGTGAAGACAAATTTCATGAATGGAATGTTAGCAAAAAATACTATAATAAAGAAATTAAAAAAAAAAAAAAAAACAGTTTTTCTCAAGAATATTCCCTCAGACACGAGTGATTTGATATCTGTTGCTACAAATCAAGCTATGGTTAGCTAGAGTTTGTTTTGCAAATTAGCAAGTTTGAGCTATTAGCGTGCAAGTAAACATTTGAGAGATTAGCTGAGGATTCTCTTGTGTGATTGTAGTTAAGCTACTTTTAGTGAATTAAAGTAAGACCTATTTAAAAATAACTGAGTGGAGCTAAGAATTTTTAACTGGATTTCAACTTCCACCAGAGCATATTTGTTGCTTTTAAGATACTTAAGTAAAAAAAAATGTTATTAATTCTACCACCTCTGTGTGTATTACATTTTATAACTGTCTTCCTGTCCATTTTTAAGCATTTCCTTCAACACCTGGCTTCTCTCTGCAACTAAGCGGTTAATACTCAAGCTCCTGAAGTGATTATGTAATAGTGACCTAGACACAACCAAAATAAGGGCTTTAGCACCAACGTGAAATGTTGACACCTTGTTTATAAGCACAGGGAACATGCAGATACAAGCTCAAATCACAAAACGCCTCAAATTACAGTGGACAAATTCTTGGGTGTGAAAAAGCTCCAGTGATGAGCATTAAGATGAAAATGCAGAAAGGCAGCAGTCTGGATTCTTAATGAGGTAAATACGCTTGGCGTCGTAAGTCCAATTAATTCGATTGTTCCAAATTAACAGCATGGGAAGGTTGTTACGGGAAAGTATTATTTCATAACAGTTATGGTGCTGTTTGATTTACAACCCAGCTCTGTCATTTGCATCCGCCCTCTTTTGTTAAGATATCTGATACCATTCCAGACATACAGTAAGGGAGTGGGACGGAAAAGAAACCTCCTGAATAATCTGTTTTGATATATTTTGGATATTATATTCCAACTCAGATCAGATTATCTCCGATTTTAGACCACACAAGAAATTATTTGCGAGGTACACATGAACAGAGTTTAAAGAAGCACCGAGAGGCATATGAGAAAGGAGAAAGGTGTTTATCATGGCTAGCTTTTCATTGTAATCCAGTGAAGTGAGTCACGGTGCCAGGAGCATATCGAAAGACCAGTAGGTGCATTCTAGAACGTCGTGTCCCTCTGTGTTTACATTCAGCCACATACGTTCATGAACAGGGTGATCTGATTTGATGCAAGCACTACAACACCCTTCTAAATGCTAAAACGTTAATAGCTATTTATATATACGTGAAAGGGGAGGGACAGTTATTCTGGATGGCGTCAAAAGGCGGATGCCGTGTTTCCAGAAAGTCATTTCAAATGTATGGGAGGTATTTGATGTAGGGTGTTTCCATATATGCAGCTGAACTGCAAGTTTTACAAATGTGTACATCTTTATGATCATCATTCAAAGTCATTCGAAATGTCAGGTAAAATTGTGAATAATAAGGAGTAAGTGTGTGGTGTTATGGGAATGCCTTCACATGTTATTGTCACTGCTGTATAGAGTTCCGGAAAGGACAGAACTTCCTGAAATAAAATATCCATCTCTATTGCATCTGTCTCAATCATAAGTAAGTGTGGAGGCGGAGGAGTGGGCGAGCACCAGTTTGTGAATAGAGGGCAGAGCCGGAGAAGGCGAGTGGTAAGGAGTGCACACCTGTGGGGAATTTTGGCTAATGAATGTTCTCTGTTTCAGTGAGACGAGGCGAGGATAAGAGAGCGAGAGAGACACGTGCCTCGAGAGAGCGAGAGAGCATGACGGAAAGCATGAGCAGGGAGTGTGTGTGTGTAAAAAATAAAAGAAACCCCAGAACGAGAAAAAAAAAATAATAAATTGCCCGAGTGTGTCAAGCCTGCCTCTGCCTTCCTTCTCCTTACCCTACCTTTAAAGAGTGTCACACTGGTGCCGAAACCCGAGACAAGAAGGAAGTCGCCACCATGGAGTCATCAATGCTGGTCAAACTCGTCAGGACCTTCGTTACAATCCACCAGAACCAGATTCAGGTCTTGGTGCAGCTTCACTGCGACCAGGAGCAGCACATCAAGGACCTCCTCGACACCCAGGCCAAGGACCAGCAGGAGGCCTTCCTGGAGCTCTACAAGCGCTCAGCGCTGGCATGGGGCCGGCCGATGGAATAGTGGGCGGCCCACCTGTTGCTGCTGGTAACCGGAGAGGCCCAGCTTGCAGTCCAACAGCTGCCGGTCGCCAAGTTGATGGAGTTCCCAGACCTGAAACGGGTGATTCTGCAGAGAGTCGTCCTGACCCCCGAGCAGCAGCATCAGCACTTCCAGTCTCTGATGCTGTGTGACTTGGGCTGACCGTTTGCCTTCCTGCCGCTATTTTTCAGTGATTAATGATAGATTATATCGAGTGATGCAGGATGCTAAAACACAGGAAGAGATAACCCAATTGTTGGTTCTGCAGACCTGTCGGGAATTGATATTCCAGGTGGCTCACTATAATCCCATGGCAGGGCACTTAGGGCAGGGAAAAATACTCGACCGACTCCTGGCCAGCTTTTATTGGCAGGGCATTCACGGCGATGTACACTGGTGGTGTGCGGCATGCCATGAATGCCAGCTGGTGAATCCACCGGCCACACCAAAAGCACCGTTGCACCAACTCCCAGTAAACGAGGTCCACTTTGAAAGAGTGGGGATGGACCTCATCAGGCCATTATATCATACAACATTTAGGCTGTGTTAGTCTTTGTGGAGTATACAACGAGATACCCGGAAGCAGTGCCGCTCTGCAATATTTCTGCGCAGAATGTTGTGGAGGCACTCTTCCACGTTATCTCCCGAAAGAGATCCTGACTGACCAGGGCACATCTTTCATGTCACGAACACTACATGAGCTGTATGGGATAATGGGGATTAAATCAGTTCGCACCAGTGTTTATCATCCGCAAACGGACAGGCTGGTGGAATGCTTTAATCAAACACTAAATTCGTTCATGATGATGCACGAAATTGGTCGCCAACTTGCTTAGAGCCCCTGTTGCTTCCACGGGGTTTTCCCCTTTTGAATTATTATACAGCTGCAGGCCACACGGCGTGCTCGACGTGATTCGAGAAAATTGGGAGGAGGGACCTTCAAAGAGTAAGAATGAAATTCAGTTCATTATGGACATGAGAGCAAAACTCCACACCCTCAGCCAAATAACCCAGGAGAATTTGCTACAGGTGCAACAACATCAATCCTGGTTGTATATCAGGGGTTATGGGAATTCATGGCGGGAGATAACGTGTTCGTTTTACTACAGACATCGAGCTCTAAATTGCTCGCCAAGTGGCAAGGGTCCTTTGAGGTCACACCCCAAATCGGGGATGTTCAATATGAGGTAAAGTGAATGGATAGAGGCGGGTAACACCAAATTTAGCACTTTAACCTTCTCAAACAATGGAGGGAGGCGGTTCCCATAGCTTTGGCGATGGTAGTGCCTGAGAGGGAGGATCTGGGACCTCATAGAACACTACATCAAGACAACCCCAGGGGTAGTGGTATGCAGCCGACCCTATCGGCTGCCCAAACACAAAAATGTAGTACAGGACGAACTCAAGGCTATGATCGACATGGGGGTAATCAAAGAATCCCACTGTGACTGGAGCAGCCTGGTCTTTTTGGTCCCCAAGGCGTTTTGTGTGGATTTTAGAAAAGTCAACGCAGTGTCTAAATTCGACGCTTACCCAATGCCTCACACTGAATTGAACTGATTGAATTTTACTTGACACTGGATTTAAACAAGGGATATTTGCAGATCCCCTTAACTCCCATTCCCCATTGAAAAAAAATGCCTTATCCTCTCCGCTTGGGTTATACCAATTCGTGACTCTTCCTTTCGGGTTGTTCGGGGTACCCTCAGCGTTCCAGCGGGTGATGGACAGAGTGTTCCGTCCACATGCAGCCTACACTGCTGCCTATTCATATAATATTATTATTTATAATATTGATTGGCTGCAGCACATGCAGCACTTAAGAGCAGTCCTGAGGTTGCTGAGGCGGGCGGGACTCATGGCGAACCCGAAGAAGTGCTCGAGTGAATGGGTGGAAGTACAGAATCTAGGCTTCCACTTGGGTCATGGGCAGGTGTGTCCCCAAAATAACAAGACCGCAGCAACTGCGATCTGCCCAAGACCCAAGACCAAAAAGGAGGTGAGACCGAAAAGGAGGTTTCTGGGGCTGGCTGGCTATTATCGTCGATTCGTGCCAAATTATTCGGACATCACCAGCCCGCTGACTGATCTCACTAAAAAGTGGGCACCAGACCAGGACCAGTAGATGGAGCCATGCCAATAGGCATTCACTCAGGTAAAAGCTGCACTTCGTGGCAGACCACTCCTACACTCTCCTAACTTCTCTCTCCGATTTATTTTGCAAACAGATGCATTGGACGGTTGGTTGGGGGCCGTATTGTCCCAGGTAGTGGAGGGGTCGGAGCTCCCCATGCTGTACATCAGCCGTAAGCTCTCCATGCAAGAAACGAAATACAGCATTATAGAGAAGGAGTGCCTGGCTATCAAATGGGCGGGCTTCACCCTCTGATATTATCTGCTGGGGCAGGCCTTCACCCTCTTTTCGGACCCCCCCCAACCCCCCCTCCGGTGGCTCCGACACATGAAAGATTAAAAAAAAAAATTAAAGAAGTAAAAGTAAAGTAAGACGGCGGTGTTGTAATTTTATATATTCAGTCAATGGAGGCAAGACCAATCAGTCAGGGTTTACGGGAAAATACGTTGAAACACTCGTGTCTTATTGGCTGACAGTCTCTCAATTCTGCCAAATGCTGGCTCACAGTCAGTGTGAGGAAAAATGGATATATATGCCGTCCTCTGACGCTGAGCAGGAAAACAAGGTGTGTAAATGTCTACACGTGTTCCAGTTTACATGAACAACATATGAGCAGACCATAAGGAAAGATAATGTACTTTGCATGGCACTGTAGCAGCTAAACCCATACAATGATATCTTAGCTGTGCCTCCCCTTGGCTAGAGACACCAAACTAGCCTAGTTATAAAAGTTTTATATTTTATCGGTCTGGTAATTCTACAAACAGTGACAACACCTGAGGCAAGTTTTATAATACATCCAACTTTTGCTGTTCATGTCATACATTGACAGCTAAGTTCCCTCAGCGTCCATAAAACGAAACTGAGGAGAATCTGGGCTCAGCCCTGGATGATTAACAGTCCAGCTAACACCCCTGTAGTCTGCATCAGTTAATGAGCAAGGAGCATGCACTTTAATGAATCACCGGAGAACACGTGCTAAATTTACTGAAAGAACTGTGAGTTTCACTTTGTAGTGTATTTTTGTAGGTTCGATAGGTTTTGAAAGTAAAGCAATTAGTAATCTGATTATTTTTTACATGCCGTAATCAGTAATGCGATACAATTGCCATTTTAAAGTAGCCATTAGTAATCTGTAGTGGATTACTTGTTTTTGAGTGACTTACCCGACACTGTCTATGATGTATGGAGCCATTTATATTGTAAGATATACTGTGTTACAGAGGGTCGGAGAGGGAAATGGTGATTACAGAGTGGATATTTCTGTACATCAGTTTCCCATGTAAAGGCTGTGCAAAAGAAGAACAACGTGTCTGCCTTTTCTCATGGCCGCTTTTTAGGAGGTGATTCAGGTGGTTTGTGTGGTTACCTGCTGTATCGAACACATCAACAAAGGTACATCTTAAACCACTCAAAACCACTCAGTGTACTGACTGTACACTCAACTGCCGGTTACGGGGTTGCTCTAAAAATTCACTAGTCTATAGCGTAAGTTAAGTGTGATAGCATCTGGACTTCATTTTGTTTGAGGTTATGTTGTTGCTATCGTACATGTCATCACAAGAATCTATAGTGACAAGCCTCTGTTGATCTGACAGGTTTTCCCAGACTGCCATACAAGAAAATCAACTGGACTGGTTTAATCCTGAACCCTAACTCTTTTTATTTCCTTTTTTTTTTTGTCTTCTGCATTAGTGTCCCTCACGGTTCCAGCGTTCCTGGTTCAATCCTGAGCTCGGACTACTTTCATGTTTTCACCGTGACCATGTGGCTTTCCTCCAACCTTCCAAAAAACACGACAGTAGGTGGGATTAGATATACTAAATCACCCTGGTTGTGCGATGGAATGGAGTCTTGTCAAGAGTGTATTCCTGACGCATGCCCAGTATTCCCGGGATAGGCTCCAGATCTACCACCTATGTAGAATGCTCTAATAGTGCTTTCTCTATCAGAAACATTGCCAAGGACGAAGTAGAACCCTTGTCGGGAGCCAAGGAACTTTAACGGATCTAAAGATCACCTTATTTAAAGTTAGTTGTTTGTTTTTTTTCTTAATGATCTGATTTGTTTGTTGATTATTAAATACAAATGAACCGCCATGGAAATGTCTGACACACAGAGAACAGAACATCTAAGACGTAAGGTATAACAATATTTTTTTCTAAGCACTCTTTAGGTTCTTTAGAGGGGTGTCACTTTTGGTTTCTGTAAAAATAAATAAATAAATAAATAAATAAATAAATAAATAAATAAATAAAGCCTTTTTTTCTGGAAGATTTTCCTTTTCAAAAGGCAAAAACAAGTCTGCAGAAGAAACGTGACGAGTTCAAAATCTCCAAAAGAACCAACGTTACGTACAATAACTAATGTTAATAATGAGGCCCAGGCCAAGTGTGAGGAGCCTCTTGGTCGCATTGAGACACGAGGCACTGAGCCTCCCACAAGCTACCGTATTTCTAAACAATTTCCTCATTATGTACACTCCGCCGAGACCTCGGTTAAAAAACCGACCCTGCGTCGGAGTCAGAGTTTCGTCTGACCGGTTCACGTGTGCCTGTGAGATGAGGAGGATCCGATCTGGAGTCAGGGATTTGATGCGTAACTACGGCTCAGACAACTCCCATATCAGACTGTTTGGATAGATACAGAGACAGGTTCCAAACATACCCACCCACAGGTGCCGCACAGGACGGCAAGATTTATGGAAGAAGAGATAACCATCAGATGAGTGTGTATGCATGTGTGTGCGTGTGTGTGTGTGTGTGTGTGAGGGAGTGAGAGAGAGAGTGAGAGAGAGAGAAGAACAGAGTGTTTGGTAATTGTCATGGTAGACAGGATAAACTGCTGTCTGTGCCCAGGGCATAATAGCAACACTATCATATAATATACCATATAATATGAAGTGCATGACAACTCAGCCTTAACAACAAAATAACTCTCATCTGTTTGCAGTCAATAGGAAAATAATCAATGCCTTGGTGGTGCCATAAAGCCGAGTTACAGTTACCACCACAAAATGATGATTATTATCATTATTATTATTATTACTTAAGTGTCTTATTCCTTCTCAACCGCAGCACTTTTTTTTATTTATTAATGCGGTTCGTTTTATCCATTTATAGTTACATTTATCATTGTGGAACGTCAATGACCTGCTATCACTTAAAACACAAAACAGTCTTTTCCTCACCAGCCTTTCTTTTCTTCTCTCTCTCTCTCTCTCTCTCTCTCTCTCTCTCTTGAAGTTACTAATGCAAAAACAAAAACAAAACAAGCTTGTGACATTACACGTTTTTTTTTTTTTTTTAAATCAAAGCTTTACCTCCGACATTGGAGACTCCTTTAATAAATGTAAAATAAACCTTTTTTTTTTTTTCCTTACAGAAAACATCACCATATTAGCTATTACTGTTTATTAGTGCAGTATCTGCTATACACGTCTCTGTGAATGAGCTGTTACCATAGAAACGATAACCTGTCGATTGAATGCATTACTATAATGCAAACGCCACTGTCAGAGCTGCTGTCATGGCCATCTTCTGACTGATCAGAATCGAGAATTCATCAGTGCGGTTTCATGATTAGTCTTTTTTTTTTTTTTTTTTTTTTTTTAATGTTTTTTTTTAAATCCTATTTGCAATGTCATATTTAGGCCTCAACCTTTAGTATAGTTTTATTATTATTATTATTATTATTATTATTATTATTATTATTATTATTATTTAAGAAGGAAAAAAAAACCTGGATACTCACATTTTCTGGGTCAAAGTTCATAACTTCAAGTGTTTTTTGGTTAGCTACAAATACTTTCTGCAATATAACCACACACTATACAGTGTATGATGGTTGTGTAGTTTGTTTAATACTCCTTGATTAATGTCTTGCTCATTTTTCCTGGACATGACCTGTTTCGTGTTGGTGCCACGGCAAACGCGGATTGTTGCATAAATCGTCTTCTAATCTGTAGATAAATTAGTGTGCATGTAGGCTGAATCTGCCTGAAGTTAAACCCCGGCTCTGTGTTCAAGTGCGCCCCCTGCTGGCAATGCGAACAAACAACCATAACCAACTTAGTGGAATTATTTACAACTGAGGTTTAATAGAAAACATGACTGTGTGACGGATCATGTAAATATGAAGGTACGCACAGTGTAGGAGGAGAGGCCGGGTAGAGAAATGCTATTTATAATATTTATTATCCGTTTCTGCAGTTTTTCAGTAGCAATCATTTCAACTTACTTTGTACTTTCTTGAAGTTTTAATGAATCATTTTGGTATCATAAACATGACTGTAGCTGGGGCATTTTTTATTATTATTTTATAGTTGCAGTGATATTTATTGTAAAATTTGACATGGAAAATGTCAAGTACATGTTTTGTTTTGTTGTGGTTTGTATTTTGCCAGGACACAATTAAAGAAAAAGATCTAATTACAATTACCATTATTCTTTTTATTTGTTGATTTATTTTTATTATTTCATGTTTTTAATATTATTATTGTTGTTGTTGTTGTTGTTGTTATTATTTTACTTGTAAAAGTATTAAGTGTTATTTGTATTAAGTGTTATTTATAAATGTGTGCTATTTGGAGCCCTCTCTGATAGAGCTGTACAATTTTAAAGGGTTCTCGTAGAGAGACAAACTAACAAAACGTTAAGCTCCTAAATTTACATTTACATTTTCCCGAAAGAGTTTTTTTTTTTTTTTTTTTTTTTTCATCTGTGTTTCTCTTGTCATGTGATCTTATAAACAAAATACACTGTTCTTCAATAGGTACAGTTAAGGCTTCTTAGCTTCCTAACAGGTTTCTAGTTCATAATGTTTTGTCGGTGTTGTTTTCTGATAGGTTTTAGGGTCACACATACAACCTTCAAAGGGTCTCCATTATTTTGCTATGGCTCTTAGCCATTAGACTATACGTTTAACAAATGATTTCACTTTATTTTGTAATTAAAAAGGAGGTACATTTTCAAATATTTGTACTTCTACCTATCTGTCTAGCTATCTATCTGTCTGTCTGTCTGTCTGTCTGTCTGTCTGTCTGTCTATCTGTGCTTTTATCTATCTATCTTCCTGTTTGTCTGTATGTCTATTTGTCTGTCTCACTGTTTATCTATCTGTCTATCTATCTATGTATATGTATATCTCTCTGTTTATTAGTCTGTCTGTCTATTTGTCTGTCTGTCTGTTTTTATATCTATCTGTCTATCTATCTATCTATTTGTATGTAAATATAGAAAATTCTAAAGGGTTCACAAACTTTCAAGCAACACTGTATCTGCCTGTCTGTCTGTCTGTCTGTCTGGGCATTTGTTTCTCTGGCTGGCTATTTGTCTATCTATCTATCTATCTATCTATCTATCTCTCTGTGCTTGTATCTATCTATCTGTCTGTTTATCTGTCTGTCTGTCTATTTGTCTGTCTGTCTGTTTTTTCTATCTATCTGGCTATCTATCTATCTATTCGTATGTAAATATAGAAAATTCTAAAGGGTTCACAAACTTTCAAGCAACACTGTATCTATCTATCTATCTATCTATCTGTCTGTCTGTCTATCTATCTATCTTGTTTATTATTTGCTGCAGAATGTTACATGCATACATGTAAAAAAAAAAACATCCCCTGAGTCTCAGTGCAGTGTTAATCTGTGTTTCTCTTGTTGAATCACATCAACATTGTAGCACTTTAGATAAAAAAAACAACAACAACAACAACAGAAAAACACAGCACAAAACATAGAGAAGCATTACTGTCAGGAGCACGCGAGTTCCTGTCCTGATGATACCACAGCTATCAGTCATGGGGCGCCAAGAGAGCAAAATTGGCTGTGTTCTCTGTGTGGGCGGGGCATACTCTGTCTGCCCTGTCAATCACATCGACACTAGCCAATCATGAGCGTCTGTGAGGTTATATATGTAGAAGAGGACCGACAGCGCAGTCCTGGGAGTGTGTTATTCTGCCCTGTGCTGGAGCAGTTAGCTTCACATGTTTGTCTTCACTCTTGTCACTTGCTTGAAATAAAGCTCTGCTCTGTTCCTCGTCTGTAAAATTACGCAAACATGCTAGCTCTTAATGTAACACTGCCTGTTTACTCATGCCTGCTTCATTCCCACTGCTCTTCTGCTACACTATGTGTGTGTGTGTGTGTGTTTGTGTGTGTGTGTGTGTGTGTGTGTAGAGATCTGGGATCTGAACCAACACAGCATCTAATCCAGCACTGCCCCTTGTTCATGCCGGTCTTATTGTCCTAACCGGGGTTGTTCAAATCTGCAGAGTTTCTGTGAAAGCAGGCCTCGGTGGAGGTTGCTCTGCCACCCCGGGCTCTACGCCAGGACAGAGCCTCGCTAAGCTGCTCTTAATGGAAACACAATATTAGTGCAAGTGCAGCGTCGTGTCCTTTTCATTTTTAACACCTTACAATAATCTTCCTCGGTCGGAGCCGGCCAAGCTTTAATATGACGTTATTACACTCTGTTCCTCCTGTACGGCTCTCAGATCCTTTCAAAAATAGCTTTGGGGAGGGAAAAAAAGAGAAGGTGGGAATCTGGGAGCTGGGATTAAACCTTTCTTATCTGAAAACATATCCGGATTAGTTTTATTAATGATAGATCGTTTTTATTGTATATCAGTGTCACATAAATGTTAACTTTTTTCTAAATATCAGTTATTTTTAGAGGAGGCACCGATCCCAGACCTAGGATCAGTATTGATCCATCTGATGTCAGAGAAAGAAAGAACGAATTAGATCTGATTAGATTAGATTTTTGGGGAGGAAACTGGAAATTTACTCATGAAGAGGCTTGATTGTATTTTTTATTAGGGCTGATTTTATTATATTTCTATTTCATACTTTATTATGTTTTAAATGTAATGGTTGTGTTTCTGTTTTGAAGCTTAGTAGTGTTCTGGATATCAGTATGAGCTACTACTCAAGGTTGCAGTATAAGGATCGGTATCAGAAAAGGAAAAGCGGTGCATCGGGTTATATTATAAAGTTAATGGATTGTAGATAGGATTACTATGAGTAAACAAAGATTAAACATCATACCCGAAAGATTGTTATGGAACTCGTATGGAAAAATCACACAAAAGGTTTTTTATTGTTTGTTTGTTTGTTTGTTTTTTTTCCATGATTATTATATTAAATGTGAAGGTGCATTTCAGTGTGTGAACCCAAGTGAACACAAGCGATCGCATGTGAATATGTGATCATGTGAAAATGAGCTAGTTATATGAAAAGAAAACACACAAACTGCATGCGAACGCCTGTTACGTGTAAAAATGGAGAAAAAAAATGGTGAGGCGTATCACATGAAACATCACTATTCACACCTGAGGCTCGGGTGACGTTCCTGTCTTTCTAATAGAAACAGATAGATGGACAGACAGACAGACAGACAGACAGATAGATAGATAGATAGATAGATAGATAGATAGATAGATAGATAGATAGATAGATAGACAGACAGATAGATAGATAGATAGACAGACAGATAGATAGATAGATAGATAGATAGATAGATAGATAGACAGACAGATAGATAGATAGATAGACAGACAGATAGATAGATAGATAGATAGATAGATAGATAGATAGATAGATAGATAGATAGATAGATAGATAGACAGACAGATAGATAGATAGATAGACAGACAGATAGATAGATAGATAGATAGATAGATAGATAGATAGATAGATAGATAGATGTACTTTATTGATTATTGTTGTTATTTGGCCTCTAATAATTAATAACAAGTAATGCATAATAATAATAATAATAATAATAATAATAATAATAATAATAATAATAATAATAATAATAATAATAATAATAGATATAAATATATAATATAAATATATCAATATACATAACAATAATAAATATTAATATATAATATAAATATATCAATATAAATTATAAATATATTATATAAATATATCAATATAAATTATAAATATATTATATAAATATATCAATATAAATAATGATTATAATAATTAACAGCAAGTAATAAATAACTAATTAGGATACTAATAATTCATCACTAAGTGATATTTCTTTATTAAAGAATAAAATCATACATTAAAATAATAAACGAGAGGATCGTTTCTGTCTTAAAATGAGTTCCTTCCCTAAGAGACAGGTAACATTTCCAGAAAATCTACCTGCAGGCCGTACCTCATTATTCACACTGTAACAGAAAATGTTCATTTGGATCTATGTATCTTTGGATTACGGATGGATGGATGTAAATCAATTATTTCTATACCATTCATGTTCCATGTATCATTCCCTTATGTGATACACTCTGTGTACATACAGTTTGTGTTTCAGTAGCCTACAGGTTTCACCTATACACTCTTAGAACAAGAAAAACACTTAATGCTTCATAAATGGTTCTTTACATAGATATATAAATTATATTTTAAATATTATGGTTTTTTTTGTTTGTTTGTTTTTGTTTTTTGCAGTGAGTGTCCTTATTATGTGTTAATACTGTATGTAATAAAGGTATTATTTATATCCAAAATGGCATCCGTCCCAAAATATTGGAACTCACAAACCACCATTATTACATATTAATAATGTCAGCCGGATAAAAACTGTGTTCTCTCTGAGGAAATTTAGCTCAATGTTATTGTAAACATTTCTACAGTGCTAAATGACTTACTGGATTCTGTTTGTGAATTAAGATCTGTATTGAAAGAGTCCATGAAATAATCTCTGGCAGCAAAAAAATAGGTTGAGAAGCGTTCACTCAAGCAGAAGCCTGTGCTTTCTGACCTATTTGTTTTGGCAAATTAGCGATTGTGTATGTCGAACCTTGTTGAACTCTACAGTCCATGTCTTGTATATTCGGCATTAAATTATTTTTTTTTCTTGTAATAGATAAATAGAGCATGTGAAAGACGATAGCAGGTGAGCATATGTATATATATATATATATAGACTGTAAGTTTTTCAACCACACCAATAAAGACGTAATACAGTAACATTTCAGACGTCCTGTTCATGTGGGGTTCTTTTGTGTGTTCTTTAAATAAATGCAGTATTTGTGATCTCTCTTTCCTGTATGGCTGGCTGGCAGCCCATGGGAGAAAAAGCGTGACAAATAAGTGGAAGTGGAGCCTGACACAATGGTTCGTGGCACAGGGAGGTGAGTTCCCTTCACCCCTTCTTCACCCTGGGAGGGTATCAGTGACAGAGCGTCGTGAGGACACGTTGTGGTGCTCCGGCGTCCCCGTTCAACCCTAAACATGGTGCACTAGCAGGCCTAATTATACTGGCACTGAAATTCCTCTACATCACTGCCATTTCGGCATGAGGGGGATAAAATACTGAGAAACTGTACTTATGTGAAAGTATGGGTACTCTGTCCAAATTTCACTCAGTTCAAATGTTGAAAAATGGCTCAAAAATCTTGAGTGGAAGTTAAACTCGATTCAAGAGTACAAGTAAATATTTGAACTGTTCGATCACTTATTCATTTATTTATATTATAATGCTTGCAAAGCTTTCTTTTATCATTCCTCATACATTTGCCCTCATACATATTATTCCTTATCATAGTAAAACCACCTGGTACACCCTAGCAGCTGCACAGCAACACCCTAGCAACTATCCGGAATACCATAGCAACACCACCTACGCTAGGAACCCCTTAGCAATCAACTGGATACCACACAACCACCTAGCTAACCATAACACAACCCTAGCAACACAACAGCAACCACCTTGTAACTCCCTAGCAACCGTCTGGTAGACCCTAGCAACCACCTGTGATACCATAGCAACTGCATAGCACAACCCTAACAACATTCTAGCAACAACCTGTAATACCATTGCACCACTCCAGGAACCACTAGGACTACCATAGCAACCATAACAACCACACTAGGAACCATTTAGAATACCATAGCAACAGATTTTGCCAACAGCAGTTTCTGAAATACTCAAACTAACCCTTCTGTTATCAACATCCATGCCACAGTCAAAGGCACAGTGTTCACACGTCTTCATTCTGATGTTTGACGTGAACATTACCTGAAGCTCTTGACTTGTATCCGCATGATATTTTGCATTACGCTGGTCTGCTACATGATTGGCTGATTAGAGAACTTCATGAATGTGCAGGTGTACAAATGAGTCTATCATTGCCCTTAGGGTACCACTATGTACAGTTAATGCTTAGCTTGAATGAAGTGTATTACATTATATTATATGTGATCAGAGCTTAGTCCTGTGCTCATGCTCCAGAAGCAACACTGCGATTCCGTGCAAGCAGTCTGGTGCTACTAGCATGGAACAGGCACTAGCTGAAATTCCATCATGGTCACAAAAAATCTTGCTCCCATAAAGTCATCAGGTCATTAACTACATTGTTTATGGAACTCTGCTCCACTGTGTCTTCCTCAAACAGCCATGTGGCTCCCCGAGGTAGTTAGGCTAAGTGGCGTGTTTATGCTAACTAACTAGCCCCATGATGTTCGGCCACTTAGCAAGGCCGTGAACGGGCTTGCCTGCCAGCGCCAAGAAACATCCCATGCAGCTTTCATGCAGTTATCAGACTAACCCCATCACACCATGAAAGTGGCCCAGATCCCAGGAGGAAGCCTCTCCTCACTTATCAAAGCTCCCACTGCCTTGCGCAATTAGCTGGCTAAATATCTATGAGGCAACCGCGCGCCTGGGTGGTCTCAACCTCAGCCTGTCTAATAATGCTATGGCCATTCCCAGAACAAGTGGAAATGGTACATGCAAATGCTCCATTTAAAATGAAAGAAAGGACAGGGTTAGATGCGATGGAACGGATAAAATCCATTAATGCTATGTGTGCAACGACGTCATCCGAATGTTGTCAAGGGAGGGACTGTAATAGGAGGCAAGTGTAATTACGGGCTAAGCCCATTGCCAGAGCAATAAGAGAGCGAGGGAGAGTCTGACTGGAGCACAAAACTGATTGACATCAGTAAACACTATCAGAAATGTAGAAAATCTCCACAGAATATCTCAAACTCAGGTCTTGGGCTGTTCTGTGGTAGATCTATCGAAGACCTCGTATATATAAACAAAGAATACATGGAACGTTTTCACCACAAAAGAGTATATATATATATATATATATATATATATATATATATATATATATATATATATATATATATATATATATATATATATATATATGCTTATACAGCAGAGTTGTTGAATTCTTGATTCTGATTGGTTAGAAGGTGTTGATTCATTTTCTATCACAGCAGCTCTGATGATAGTGTTGGGTCTAATGCAAAACACAAGTTTATACGAATGCGCTTGTTCTAATAGCGTCATCATTTCTACAGTAATGGCGGACGCACCGTGGTGGAATTTTCTGTAACGAGACGTTTATGTACAATTTATGGAAGGAGTCTCCAGTGTCAGAGTCTTATAACAGTCAGTAGTGCAGTCGTAACTTTATCAGGATCTAACTTGTTTTGTTATCAGGATATAGCACGTTCCTTCGTTTTCCTTCAAAATATACAAAACCATGTTTTCCAAGTAAGGTAAAAGTTCCCATCGTCTCCCTGACGGCCTGCTACATGTCAGAAACAAAGACCTTTTTCAGGCTCACAGGACTCTGTAAATGTTCTCATCGTGACCGTGTGGTAGAGTCCGTAGCTTATCCCCCTCGGTTATGGTAGCTTCCAAAAGAGTGCTGTTTTGTCTGAGGATGTCTGCACAGCAGGTCTTGTTCTTCAAGTCCCTTTAATCTGTTTTTGGAGCTCAGGGTTGTAGATCCATTATGGCTCCAGATCGAGTTCAATCACAACATTGTTTTTTGAAGCTCTTCCTCTACGTTTCGGGATCAACTATATATTACTGCTGTAACGTTACACGGCGAAGCTGTGGGAGCTCGTCATCTCTGAATAATAACTAACTTAAGGTAGTATTGTTGTTCTTCTTGGGGGGATTTTTCGAGCATCTTTTAGCTCTTTGAGTGGATCTACAATGGACCTTGTAACATGTTGCAGCACCGGCAAACTTCCAGCATGACTAGTCTTGAGGATAAAACAACACTCCTGAAGGCATTTTAAGCATAAATCTAATGTAGCTTTGCTTTTCGTAGACCCCAGTTTGGTCACTTATACCTCATTGCCGATGAATTCTCAAATCTGATTGGGCTGCAGTTGTTGATTAATTTTCAATTCAAGCAAGTCCGACGGTAGTTCTGACAAATCATAACTTTATATGAATGCACAAATTATAATCCATAGTATAATCATAGTTTGAAATTACAGGTACTTTTAATAGTGCCCCCATAAATGGATTAAAAAATAAAAAATTTAAAAAAAACGTGCAATTGCTGATATGGAGAATTTTTCCATAAGGACATTTTTGGAAGGAGTGTCCAGTTCTACCACTGTGTAACTGTCAGAAGTAAAGCTGTAACTTCATGGTGTCTCAGTAACATGACATGCTGCGATTTTTTTTTTTAAGTATTATTAAGAGAGGCTGATGAGGAAATGATTGTTTGTAGTTGTCATAACGCACTGTAATTGATAACCGATAACATTAAATGTAACTGTAAATGGATAAAAAGTACAGCGTGTCGGTCATAATGAAATAAATTGCAAACTGCTGCGGTGTTAATGGAATAAAACACTCCGGTTTGTCCTGTTATAATAAAAGAATCAACATTCCCATGGTAACTAACTCCGCTTCATCACTTCACCCTGTCTTTGATTATTTCTCTATAACAGTACGCCTTACTTTAACTAATATGGTAGCTGAGAGAAAGTTCTCAGATCACATCGTCTGGTACTTTGACATGCTGAAATGGTTTCTTTTTTTTCTTTTTTTATTTCCTTGGTTTTTGGCATCAAACATATTTAGCTAGCATAACAGTGCTAGTCAATCAGTGCCAAGCTGCCAATTATGGGTCCTTTAGCAAGAGCCTTAACCCTCAATTCTAAACGACTTTGGATAAAAGCGTCTGCCAGATAAATAAACATAACATAAATGTAACATAAATAGGAAAATGTGGAAGCCTGTCATCATTGTGTATACTCAAGTTTGGGGTCTATATTCTTGAGGGTTCTTCGTAACAGCATAAGGCGCAACGCTGACTGATTTTATCTTACAAGACATGAACGTTCTCTGTTCTACGTGCTCACGTTGGCGCCCGTGGTAGTGGTGGTGGTGGTGGTGGTGGGTTTGTTCTCACTGCTCCATTTCCTGTCCTCTACACCCACACTAATTAGACATTTGGGTGGCCCTGTTTATTGACTTTGCTGAAAAGCTGCAGGTTATATTAACATTTGCGCTGCGCGTTCTCAGCAGTGCAGCGTTACACGGCTCTTCCCCAGAGAGACGCCCAGAGACCGAAGAGAAGGCGGAGAGTCTCTCCCTCCAGTCTCTTAAGATCCTAAGCTGCCACTCAGCTCTGAATTAGCAGCTAGCGTGCACATGTGGTATTTTCAGTGACATCCTGCGCGGGCCTGTAACCATCCAGACGGGCTTTGAAATCTGTTCTCGCTTGATTAAAAGTCTTCCTCGAAACGGCGAAAGAATTCAGACGATTTTCTGGGAGTTGGTTCTAATCATGTCTTTCCACAACTTAACATGATTGAAGAGCCGCGGTTCGAAAATGTCAGGAAACTATAAATAATTCCATCTTACATTACTGTAAACAAATACCAAAATTCCAGTGTCGCCATTTTGAAACTAATATTACGCAGAGGTTCGGGTTCAGAAAGAAATATACGGACGTGCAAGTGCGCAGCTTGTGCGTTAAAGTAACGCATAAAAATCTGAGCGTATATATATATATATATATATATATATATATATATATATATATATATATATATATATATATATATATATAAAACACTTTATTAATTTTTTAGTAAACAAATGGCTCTTTTCTGAGCACATAAAAGGTGTCACTAAAAAAACTGGAATAAAAAATAAACCTTCCCCCATGTTGTGTCAGCGTGTTTTATTCTATATCTACTCATAATATTTGTTATTGTTTTTTTTTTAATATTTAAGTTTTATTGAGAATTTTATTGCTGTGAACTTTTCTTCTTTTGTACAAACAAACAAACAAACAAACAAACAAAATATATAAATAAGAAGGGTTAATATTATATATATATATATATATATATATATATATATATATATATATATATATATATTTGTATTTATTATACATTGTTTATTTCTGTTTACGTAGTAAAAAATAGATTCGTCTTATTTTAGTAAATATTAGAGAATATTTAATTTGCCATTACAATTGTACTTACCATCTTAACTAAGAAAACTTTATTTATTAGATTTTTTATTTCAACTAAAATGTTAAAGTTTGCGCTGTTTCATCTCATATTTGTTTTTCTATTTTTAGTTTTATACCCTTCATGATTTGTTTTTCATTTACTTTATTATTATTATTGTTATTATTATTATTATTATTATTATTAATATTATTATTATTATTATTATTATTAATTATGTTATTACTTTTATTATTATAGTTTATGACCCTCACCTCAGAAATTCCAGTAATATTATTTGAAAAAATAAATAAATAAATAAATAAGTAAAATAAATGCAAATTCATTGTAACTTATTTAAAGTAAACAAATCATTTTTATTTCCTATTTTGTTTATCATTTTAAAATGTCTTATTTATTGCTGGTGTTAGATGTGGTGTATATTTGCACCCCCCTTCACATTCACCATAACTTTCCATTACACCGTAACTGTGTGTGTGTGTGTGTGTGTGTGTGTGTGTATCTGTGTGTGTGTGTGTGTGGAGGGTTTCTCAATGACACATGAATTGTGTAATGAATGTATACTAAATCAGCAGCTTTGTGTAAACACAGGGATTTTGAAGATAATACGAGGATATTTTAGGTTACAGCGTACGCACACAGTGAGTCAGCGGATGTGTGTGTGTGTGTGTGTGTATGCGTGCATGCACTGGAGTTTTGTTTTCCAGAGTTCAGTGTGGACATACATCGCTATTTTTTTCCCCCAGAAAACTCAGAGATGCTTTTATGTGCATGCACATGGGTGCAGATTATCTGCGTGATCATGTGACTACTGAGCAAATGGCGGCCATTTTGAGATCGGACTGTGCATCCGGACTTACATTCAACTCTTTGTCTGAAGTGTGTGTGTGTGTGTGTGTGTGTGTGTGTGTGTGTGTGTGTGTGTGTGTGTGTGTGAGACAGAGATGGTGCGAGATGGTGATTTAGTAAACATGAGGACACATTATTTTGAAAAGAATGATTGAAAAATAACATTTTACAAAGAATTCATCGATTTTTGCTGCTATAATAAAGCCACTTCAAAAAGCAAGAGAAGGGAAAGGATCAGCACTCGAGATAAGAGAATGAACCAAGAGATGTGTGTATGTGTGTGTGTGTGTGGGGGGGGTAATCCCCACACCACACCACACACACACACACACACACACACACACACACACACAATCTCAGGAGAGGCTGTAGGACGTCTAGGCCAGGCCTGGTGAAAGTAAACATTCTCTCTCTCTCTCTCTCTCTTTCTCTCTCTCTCTATCTTTCTCTCTCTCTCTGTCTCTCTCTCTCTCTCTCGTCCGTCAGCTGGAGACCACACACTCAGACCACACAGAGTCTGAGCCAGCCCGGGCCCCTCGCACGCAACACAACCCACGCACTGTCACTCGCTCCCGGTGTGTGTGTGTGTGTGTGTGTGTGTGTGTGTGTGTGTGTGTGTGTGTGTGAGAGAGAGAGAGAGAGAGAGAGAGAGAGAGAGAGAGAGAGAAAGAGCATTTTCATAAAATGCATAATTGTAAGAGTGGCTCTGCGGCTCTGTATACACAATAATCACCTCTGATTGGTCAGACTCGTCACTGCGTCAATACAGCACTCAGTGTTTATTGTTCCAATTGTATCATTTTATTTACATGCTTCACTGCACTGAACTACTTCGTGAGGCCATGTCATGTTCAGTTTCTATACAGGACATGCGTTAATATAACTTGGGTTTATATCTAGTAAACGGTCGAGTTGTTAAGCTCAGCAAAATGTGTCCTCTTGAGAAGTATAACCGATGTAAGCACATTTATTATTATTATTATTAGTAGTAGTAGTAGTAGTAGTAGTTGTATAAATTCTAAATAAAGCAGTATAATGTTTACGCATATCTTCCACTTATTTCTCACTGTATTTAACTTCTCTGGTCAAATTACAGTATAGAGACGATTGCATTGTTTATAAATCAATCATACGGAGTACTGGTTCAGACCCGAGACATCCGAAATGATCGACTCTTTTGGTGTTCATTCGAGTGTCTACATATCATGCTTTCTGCCACGATCCTTAGTGTGTAGCCTCCCAAAAACATCTGTCATATCCATAATGCTGATACATTGCTCTGTATTGGAAACACGTCAATCAATACATGCGTTTTTATGATTTGTCTGCATCATGGGGTTGAATGACAGCATTCATGTGTATTTACGTTTATGGCATTTGTCAGACACTCTTATCTTATCAAGTCTCTATAAATACAGCCTGATACCGGTTCACTAGGTCAAGGACTGAGTCGTATCGGTCTAAAAAACTCTGTTATGGAGGTTGTATAGTATGAACAACACACAGACAACACAGGATTTTTGTTTGTTATATATATATATATATATATATATATATATATATATATATATATATATATATATATATATATATATATATATATATATATATATAAATAAAGTACTCCATGAAGAGATCATTCTTTAGTCATTGTTTGAAGGCAGCCAGTGACTCAGCCGTGACTCGACTCATCTCTAAATTGACTCGCTCATCCCAAACATCGTCACATCCATAACGCTGGAATTTCCCTGTAATAATAACTACTGTATGTTGACAATTATTATATACATAGATGTATATCGTTTGTGCAATAACACAAATAGTAATTGCTACCAGTCATTTCTAAAGCACGTTTTCGTTGTAGCTTCAAAATCTCTCAAAAGTTCTTCAAGCCGAAAGATCAAACCGTGTTTGTGTTAAAGCGCAATGATGCAACTAGATCTACACTAGAATGTAAAAATACCAGGAAATGAAACGCAAACTATAAACCACTCCATTGAAATTGTCCATGCTTTTTAATTTTTACTGCTGTAATAATGTAATATGCATCTACATGCTCTGGTACACACACACACACACACACACACTATGATATCCTCTTTGACTGCTTTATGAAGCCTTATTTTATTACCCTGATATCACATTTATTCCCCAAACCTCAGAAGTTTACTGTTAGTGTTACAAGCCGAAGCTGTGTGTACACGTCATGCCACGTTGTTTTATTCAGTATATATACATCACGCCATCTTACGAATAAAATGTTACTAATTACTACATTTTTTTTTAGCACGTATGTCCACATCTCTCCTTTTCACTACACATATTAGTGCTGCTCTAAATAATGTGATTCATCACAATAAATAATGCAATTTAGGCTGCATAATATAATATAATATAATACAATATAAATATAATATAATGTAATATACTATAATATAATATAATATAATGTAATGTAATGTAGTATAATATAATATAATGTAATGTAATATAATATAATATAATATAATATAATATAATATAATGTAATGTAATATAATATAATATAAATATAATATAATATAATATAAATATAATATAATATAATATAATATGATATAAATATAACATAATATAATATAATATAATGTAATGTAATGTAATATAGTATAATATAATAAAATATAATATAATATTAAATATTGAGAAGATTGATAAAAATGATTCAACACCAATAAGATTTATAATTCAATAAAATAGCATCAAATATGTCTCACATCACTAAACATTTAGTACTAAACTTTTTCACGTATTTTCGAGTAAATTCAAGCAAAATTAGCTAAAAATCTAGCATGTTTAAAACTAATTTTGATTGGCACTAAATTAAATTTAGCATTAATACACTGTAAGTAATGCTACCAAAATAGTATTTTTTATTATATTGAAATCAAATGTGCCAGATGATCAACAGAAATGTTTCTATCGTCTGTGAATCCAAAACGAACAACACAAACTCAAGACCTAATTTGTTATTGCTGGTTATTTTGGCAAAATTGATATGAGGCTGAATGTTGGGCGCCAATACATATGCACAGAGACCTCATTGTTTAGTAAAATAGTACTGTTAATGTATTTTTTTTTAACTAATTTAATCATCAGTATTAATAAAGTATTCATTTATATGTACTTATTTTTCATGAATGGATCATTCGTTAATGCAGACGTGTTAAGTTCATATTCATGTTAAAAACAGACTCGGTAATAATTATCTTTTATTAATAATCTGTTTAATCATTAGTAAGTAAATGTTAATAATGCAGGATCATTTTAGTTAAAAGGATCTAAATGTAAAATAAGTGTGTAAGTGTGTAAGTGTGTGTGTGTGTGTGTGTGTGTGTGTGTGTGTGTGTGTGTGTGTGTGTGTGTGTGTGTGTGTATGTGTGCATGCACACACAAGCTCCTGTGTCTTGTTCACTCTCTCGTGAGGGTCGAATGCTCCCGTGTCGGCAGAAACACATGACAATTTTGGTGTTGTTGGTGACATTTGGGACTAATCCCCATTCATTCTTTCTCTTTTTTTTTTGTACGGTGGTCTGAACTGTCAAACATTATCGACTCTATTAATGTGGGTCATCAAGCTTGGTGTAAGTGAGTGAGCTGGTGTTCAGCGTGTATTTTTTTATCCGTCATCCAGGCACCATATTATGTGGAGGATAGAAACACATTAATGTTATGATGTTACTGGAACGTTTGGCTATTCCAATGAATATTTAATTACTGAATAATTAACATACCTATGAATAGTGTACTAGCTTACATTCTTGCTTACTTACTTACTTACTTCCCAATAACTTGCTTATAAACTGCTTATTAATTTACTTACCAAAGAATAACTTACTTACTTATGTACTTGTGTACTTACTTATTCACCCACTTACTATACAAATAACTTACTTACTTATGAACAGCTTACTTATTTACTTACCACTGAATAACTTATTTACTTGCTTACCTACTTCTTTTATTAAGAACTTTCTTACTTACAAATAACTTACTTACTTCTTTAATTACTAACTTTCTCACTCACAAATAACTTACTTACTTCTTTAATTACTAACTTTCTCACTTACAAATAACTTACTTACTTCTTTAATTACTAACTTTCTCACTTACAAATAACTTACTTACTTCTTTAATTACTAACTTTCTCACTTACAAATAACTTACTTACTTCTTTAATTACTAACTTTCTCACTTACAAATAACTTACTTACTTCTTTAATTACTAACTTTCTCACTCACAAATAACTTACTTACTTCTTTAATTACTAACTTTCTCACTCACAAATAACTTACTTACTTCTTTAATTACTAACTTTCTCACTTACAAATAACTTACTTACTTCTTTAATTACTAACTTTCTCACTTACAAATAACTTACTTCTTTAATTACTAACTTTCTCACTCACAAATAACTTACTTCTTTAATTACTAACTTTCTCACTTACAAATAACTTACTTCTTTAATTACTAACTTTCTCACTCACAAATAATTTACTTACTTCTTTAATTACTAACTTTCTCACTCACAAATAACTTACTTCTTTAATTACTAACTTTCTCACTTACAAATAACTTACTTACTTCTTTAATTACTAACTTTCTCACTTACAAATAATTTACTTACTTCTTTAATTACTACCATTCTCACTTACAAATAATTTACTTATAAATAGCTTACTCACAAATAATTTACTTACTTCTTTAATTACTACCTTTCTCACTCACAAATAACTTACTTATAAATAGCTTACTCACTTACAAATAACTTACTTACCTCTTTAATATTAAGAATTTTCTTACTTACAAATAATTTACTCATAAATAGTTTACTATCTTACTTACTGAAGAAAGATTCTCCTTCTGTGAATAGCTTAACATCTTACCTATTCGCAAACCTGCTTACAAAAAGCTTCCAGCTTTCTAAATCACTACAGAATAACTTACACATTTTCTTACCTTTACATACAAACTTACTTACTTACTTGCATGATTGCAGAATTACTTAATTACAAATAACGTACTTTCTTACTAATTTAATCCCCAAGTAATAACCTGCTTATATATTTATTTAATTACTAACTTACTTACTTACCCAATCACCTACTTTCAAATGACGTACTGACCTATGAACAGCTTACTAACTATTACTAAACATAATTTACTTCCTAAAGAATAAATAACCTATGAGCAGCTTACTAGCTTACTAAAGAACAACATGCTAATTTACTAGCTTACTTATATACGTACGAATAATGTTTCTATTCTCCGATAGTTTACTTATTTACTGATGAGTAGCTTACAAACTTAATTACATAGAAATAGTTTAGTTACTTAAAACCATACTTGTGAATAGATGAATAGATGTTGATGCTAATCAACGTCTCAGTGCTCAAGGCTAATTTACTTACTTACTTAGTTACTTATGGATTCATTAATAGCTTAAATTTAGCTAAGTAATTATTAGTAATGAATTAGTAATAGCCCAGTAATTAATAACTTAAAGAAATATACTTTATTACTTAGGAATAGCTTAATAACTAACTAACTAACTAACTAATTAATTTCCATATGGTTCGCTTTGGACAGTGAAGTTAGAAGGTACTTTGTGTGTGTATGTGTGTGTGTGTGTGTGTGTGTGTGTGTGTGTACATCCCCAGTGGTAAAAGTGTCGGCCTTGGCTGATCACTCATCACCTCTCTTGGCAGCCTGTGTGGTCAGTCTTATAAACTCAGTTCTCTTCACTTTGCATTCTTCCTCTTTCAGCGTGTCACAGTGTTGATTCCCTAAAGTCCAGAGTAACTTTAACACTGTCCTCAGATCAGTTTGAGTACTCGTACGGTGTGCTGCAGTTCTATTTAGCCTGCATTGTGTAGAGATTCTGTATCGTTTGTATTCAGATACCTTAAGCAGGATCTTATTCCCTCTGAAAGCATTTCATGAATCACTCACACACACACACACACACACACACACACTGGCGATTAATCATGAGGCATCCCTTCTTCAAACAAGTGTGTGACTGTGTGTAAGCATTTTAAAGTGCTGCCCTCATTCCTTCGATCATTCTTTCCTTTTTGCCCTCCCTGTGCCAATGGCGAGCGTTGCTGCGCTGATTGATAGCCAACCCCCACCACCAACAAACCACACACACACACACACACACACCCGTACACACACACATACGTACACCGTGATAGGCCGGCAAGGTCATATGTGAATAGTTAAATTTGACTCATAACTGTAGAACAAATACACAACGGCTGTGCTGAAATGTGCCCCATGCGGCGGATTCGGCCCTGAAACACTCGGCTCCAGCGTGAGGCTGCGAGATGAAGCGAGAGCGACAGCTCAAAGAGAGCGCACACACTTTTAATCTGCTGAAAGAGTGTTATGCAATGAAATATTTTAGACAGGAATAATAAACTCGGATAGCTTGCAACAGGATGGTTGTAATTATAAGAACGGTGACACGCAAAGACTTTTAGATCTGTAAGATTGCTCTTTACACCCTGGAATGTGATTTAATTCTTGATATAAACTTTCTGTGTGGCCGCTTTTTTTTTTTTCCCCCTTCGTTTTTTCATAATGATGTTTCAGTGTAAAATGATGGACTTAAACTTTACTAAATATCAATCCCAGTCTATAATCGCACTAGTGTTTGTTCATGCATTTTCTTTCTTTTCTTTCTTTTCTTTCTTTTTTTTTTTTTTTACACCAAATGTTTACAGAGCATCCAAAAAGCATTACATGTATCTGTAAAAAAAACCCTTGATGTGTATATAAAGTCTGTTTATAAGCGCAAGATTACCGTGAGTTTGACTTCTAAATGCTGGAGAATCTCGGAAGCAAAAATGCACTGCTGCTTATTAACGACGTGAAACTGTTTACGTGAAGGTGAAATTTTATGTAGAGACTGTTTATTTGTCGGCACAGCTGCATACGCTACAGCTCGTCCTTCATCAAGGGACGCGAATTACGGCTGAAACAGTCCCGCTTGTTGTATACACGCTCTCAAACAACAGACGGTTCTGACTTGCACTGTAAAGACCTACTGTACAACACAAGAAGGAACGCTCTTATAAAGTTAAGAGCCTTAACTATCTGACAAACGCTTTTTACTGAAAGTATGTACACACACAAATGTGTTTCCGTTCTGTCGTGAGGATTTGACATGGATACAATGGTTTGTGTATCTAATGAACATTGAATTTACACTTAAGAATAATTTTATCCTCAGTAATTAACACAGTGTTAATACATACATATATATATATATATATAAATTTGACTGATTTCAAAACATAATTCTGTAAAATACAGATAATCTTTACAGATCTTTATTAGAAAGGGTTTAAACGATGTTTTCCATGCGTGTTCGATGAATCATAAACAATTTTCGCACATGCACCTGTGGAACAGTCCTTAAGACACGAACGGTTTACAGGCGGGAGGAGATTAAGGTCACAGTTACAATAAGTTAGGACCCTAAACAGACCTTTCTACTGACTCTGAAAAACACCAGAAGAAAGACGCCTAGGGTTCCTGCTCACCTGCGTGAACATGCTATAGACCTGCTGCAGGGACGCATGAGGACTGCAGATGTGTCCAGAGCAATAAACTGCAGTGTCTGTAATGTAAGACGTCTGAGACGGTGCTACAGGGAGACAGGAAGGACAGCTGATCGTCCTCGCAGTGGAAAATGACATGTAACCGTGTGTCCCTCCAGACGTGATGGAGAACTTGTAAATGCTTTGGTGGAAGAAGGAAAAGTGGAGGAACATCTCACGGCAAGAACTGACCAATCTGGTGCAGTCCATGAGGATGACTGTTCAGGGACTCATTATTCCATTTCTGTTCCTTTCACGTTCGCCTCACACCTCCAGGGTCGGGGGTTTGATTCCCACCGTGGCCCTGTGTGTGTGGAGTTTGCATGTTCTCCCCGTGCTGCGGGGGTTTCCTCCGGGTACTCCGGTTTCCTCCCCCAGTCCAAAGACATGCATGGTAGGCTGATTGGCATGAATGGGTGTGTGAGTGTGTATGTGATTGTGTGTCCTGTGATGGACTGGCACCCTGTCCAGGGTGTACCCCGCCTTGTGCCCGATGCTCCCTGGGATTGGCTCCAGGTTCCCCGTGACCCTGAAGAAGGAGTAAGCGGTAGAAGATGGATGGATGGATATATATATATATATATATATATATATATATATATATATATATATATATATATATATATATATATATGTAGTATGGAAGCATAATATATTTTTTGTGAATAGGCCTACACAAAGGCTTTCATTTCCCATGGATTTGGTTTAAAAAACAGAAAGTATACATCTGCTTTACGATTTTCAAACAAATCCTAAACATAACGCAAAATCACTGGGATTCCAAACTAATAATATCCTTTATCAGTTTTTTTTTTTTTTTCATGAACAACAGGGTGCTCGAAAGCATGCTCAGATAATATGCAGGAGCTTGGAGGCAGTTACAAACGCACATGTTATTAGAGAGCACCTCGGTCAGGAAGCTGTCTTATTTCATTACGTGATAATGCAGGAAGGTCTGTAAAATTTCTTAGTGGTTACAGAACATTTCTCTCATCATTTCCAGAGAAACTCCTATGCACTGTGAATTCCAGGCTTGTCTTTTTTTCCTCCAGGTCTCACAAGTCGAGGATCAGCTGCAATGATTCTCCGAGTGAAATGAGCGTGGAGACGTCAGGACGATGATGGGAAGGAGGACGAGGAGGAGGTCCGGCGTCTCGGTGGAGGTACAGGTCATTAGTGAAGATCAAAGTGCACATAAACATGACATGCACCTCACACCGGGGCTGTCAGGGTCTCAGCGCCCCCTAGAGCTCGGGACACAAAACTTTCCACGTTGCAGGTTTTCTTACTTGATGGTCTTTTTTTTTTTTTTTCTCACACTTTAGCTTGAATTGTGGTTGTTCAGGCAAGGAAAATGCATGTGTGTGAAAGTTAGCCAACAATCACACACACACACACACACACACACACACACACAGACACTAAAAACACTTCAAATTTTACTGACTTCAGTGCAAAGGTATTCAAAACCACCACATTAGAAATCTCCATAACTCTCAGGAAAATAAGATTCCTTTCCGAGTCCAATTATGTGCCTTCAATCATTTCTAAATGTACACTACATTCACATAACCGTGAAAAATATACATAATGTTCCACATGGTACTATTCCAATGACAACAAAATCTAGAGTTTAGTAAGTTTTTTTTTTTTTTTTTTTTTTTTTCCAGATAGTGTTTACTGTAATTTAATTTATATAGTTATCTTTAAAAAATGAATCCTTGTGCATTATGGAACAAACCCATGCATACATTACATGTATGATCATAGGATTATCCAACATATGATTATGTGAGTAATTTGTGATCAGACGTGTAAAAAATATTTCACCAAGTTATGCGATAAAATTGCATATGAAATCAAATGGGGGGGGGGGGGATTACCACTATGAAGTACTGGTAAAACTTGCATGTGAAAATGAACTAATGGTGTCAAAAGAATCACGTGAAAATGAATGAATCTTGTCGAAAGAATCTCGTGTGAAAATGAACGTCATGTCAAACAAATCACGTGACTATGAATCGATCGTGTCACAAGAATCACGTAAAAATAATCGTGTCAAAAGAATCCCTCATGAAAATGAACGAATCATGACAAACAAATTACATGTGAAAATGAATTATTCACGTCAAAAGAATCACACGTGAAAATAAACGAATCTTGTCAAAAGAATCCCTCATGAAAATGAACGAATCGTGTCAAACAAATGACGTGAAAATGAATTATTCACGGCAAAAGAATTACACGTGAAAATGAACGAATCATGTCAAACAAAGCTCACGGGAAAATGAAGTATTGATGCTAAAAGAATCATGTGAATATGAACGAATCATGTCAAAAGAATCACATGAAAATGAATCAATCGTGTCAAAAGAATCACGTTCGGAAAAAGAATGAATCGTGTCAAAAGAATCATGTGAAAATAATCATCAAAAGAATCACGTGGAAATGGACGAATCATATGTAATAAGGAATCATGTGAATATGAATAATGCAACTGATTAATGTGAGAAGAGAAAAATCACATGCGCCTATAAATGATTCATGTGAAATAATCCGGGGTTGAACGTCAAAAAATCATGTCAAAAATGGTGTTAAAAATAAATCGTGTACAAAAAAAAAATCTCATGAAAAGAAATGAATCGTGGAAATAAAGACACATACTACATGTGCTGTATGATGTGTGAAAGAAAACATATTATGTTACTCACTAGGTGATCACACAGTGAGTTTTTTTGCATGGACAGCCCTAAAGAGGGAGAAAAAAATGTACTTTTTTTAGACGTTTTTAGCTGTTTGAGCTGAAACGGGGGTGAGTGTAGTTAAGTATTGACGCCGTCCTCTGTTAGCTGATTGATTATGTTTCTTTTCTCCTTCTGCCGTCACCCATAGGGTCACATCATGCGAATGCTTTTTCTCCAATTGAAAATGGTAGAAAAATATACAGCCGACAGGCGAAATTGGCTCCCTGTTCAGAGATGTTATCGTTGGCATGTTTGTTTTGAAGCCAAAAGCTTCTCAGCAAAAGGTATGTGTAGAAAAAAAAAAAAAAAAAAGACCAAAGACAAAACACTCTCCATTCATCGCACAATGTGTATTTCTTTTTTTCTGTTCCCGCAAATTCCTTTGGCAGTGGCCATGTGTAGGCACTGAGCAGATCCACGGATACACACGTAAGAACTAAATGATATAAATTACAATGAAGTAATTACTGAAAAACAGTGGTGTGGAAAAACGCTTAGTAACGGCTGAACGGGAATAAAACTGACTCGAGTGACGCCTGAATCAGCCGAGAAAAGAACCTGCTGCTAAACTCGGGGGGAAATCGATCTGTGCTGTTCAAGTGCATGTTTTATTTTTCCCCACAGATTTATTACACTACGTGAGAAAGTGAATATATTTCTACGCAGAAAAAGAGATATTCGTGTGAGAAAATCTCATAAATCATGGGAAAAGAATCACAGGTCAAAACAAATGAATCATTTGGTGTGTGTGTGTGGGGGGGGGTCACGTTTGAAAACGATTACCGTAAAATAAATGAATGAATCATGTGAAAAGAATCACGTGAAAATTCATCATGTGAAAAACAAAACAGTATGAATGGTGTGAGAGGATCACAGGTAAAACAAATGTGAAAAGCATCTCGTGAAAATAAGTGAATCGTGTGAAGAAATCAGATGTGGAAATAAATGAATCATTTGAGAAAATCACAGGGATATAAAGTAATCGTTTTTGGGGGGGAATCACGTGAAACTAATGAATCATTTCAAAAGAATCACAAAAAAATTATTAATCATTTAGGGAGGGGGATCAGTTTTGAAAATAATTATGTGATATAAATAAGTGAATCCTGTGAAAAGAATCACATATGAAACGTAAGGAATTGTGTTAGAAAATCACATGTGGAAAGGAATTAATCGTGGGAAAAAATGTGAAAAGAATCAGGTGTGAAAAATTCACCAGTTGAAAAAAAACAATTATGAATCATGTGAGAGAATTACTTGTGAAACAAGTGAACTGATGTGAAAAGAATCACGTGAAAATAAGCGAATTGTGAAGAAAAAAATCACAGAAATAAATGAGTAGGCCTAATTTGAAAAAAAATCACGTGAAACTAATGAATCGTTTGAAAAGAATCACCCATGAAAATATATGAATCATTTGGAAAATGTATAGATTAGTGTGAAAAGAAGTGCACGTGCATGTAAATGAATCATGTGAAGGGTCGCGTGTGAAATACATTAATGGTGAGAAAATCACGTGTGAAGATCAATGAATCGTGTGAAAAGAATCACGTGAAAATAAACGATTCACATGGAGAGAATTGCATGTGAAAGTAAATGAATCATATGAAATAGGAACAAATGAATCACTTGAAAAAGATCATGTGAAAATAAGTGATTCATGTGAAAAAAATAAGAAGAAGAAGAAGAAATGAATCATGAGGAAAAAGAATCAAAGTTGAAAATTAATGAATAATTTGGGGGGAAATCATGAAAATAACCATCTGATATATACATAAATAAATGAATGAATCATGTGAAAGAAATCACACCGAAACTAAATGAATCGTGTGAGAATTTCGCGTGTGAAAATGAACTCATCTTGAAAAACAATAAATGAATACGTGACAAGAATCACATTGAAATTAAAAGATGGTAAATGGCGCACTTTTATAGCGCTTATATCCAACGCGCTTTACACTGTTTCCCATTCACCCATTCACACACACACTCACACACCAATGGTAGCAGAGCTGCCATTCAAGGCGCTAACTTGCCTTCGGGAGCAACTTGGGGTTCAGTGTCTTGCCCAAAGACACTTCGGCATGTGGAGTCACATGGGCCGGGAATCGATTCGCCAACCCTACGATTAGTGGACAACCCGCTCTACCACCTGAGACACAGCCGCCCCACTAATTGAATCAAACTAAATGAACCACGTGAAAATAATCACATTGAAACTAAATGAATCGTTTGATAATATCGCATGTGAAAATGAATTCATCTTGAAAAACAATAAACGAATCACGTAAAAAGAATCACATTGAAACTAAATGAATCGTGTGAGAATATCGCATGTGAAAATGAATTCATCTTGAGAAACAATAAATGAATCACGTGAAAAGAATCACATTGAAACTAAATGAATCGTTTGATAATATCGCATGTTAAAATGAATTCATCTTGAAAACCAATAAACGAATCACGTGAAAAGAATTACATTGAAACTAAATGAATCGTGTGAGAATATCGCATGTGAAAATGAAGTAATCGTGAGAAACAATAAATGAATCACGTGAAAAGAATCCCATTGAAACTAAACGGATCACGTGAAAAGAATCACATTGAAACTAAATGAATCGTTTGGTAATATCGCATGTGAAAATGAATTCATCTTGAAAACCAATAAACAAATCACATGAAAAGAATCACATTGAAATGAAATGAATCGTGTGAGAATATCGCATGTGAAAATGAAGTAATCTTGAAAAACAATAAACGAATCACGTGAAAAGAATCACGTGAAAAATTCATGTGAAAAAAAAAAAGAATCATGTGAGAGAGTCACATGTGAAACAAATGAATTAATGTGAAAAGAATCACGTGAAAATAAATGAATTGTTTGAAGAAAAAAAAATCAGACATGAAAATAAGAATCATTTGAAAAAACAAGCGAGAGCTGTGCGGAGAACAGTGAGACTCGGGTTTAAACAATGCTTCAGTAAACAGTGCGTTATGACTCCTAGTCTGCATCCAGTCATTTGTCATGCACCAACCCACCCAGCGAGTGTTTAGAGAGAACACATCCTCCAAACGGGTTCTCACAGTTTCTTAACACACACACACACACACACACACACGACAGGTAGCCCAAATAATATCTCTCCTTATCCTGGCGAACTGTTTACACGCTCGACCCTGAGTCACTCAACTCTACACATTTCATACAGTCGTAGCTATACAGAGTGTGATTTCACTGCTCATTCACGGCGCTCGTATTTAACACAAACATCCCAATTCTCTGTTATTTTATTTTATACTCACTTTATCTAATAAAGTATGGAAGCAATACAGATTATTATTTTAGTGTAAGGACCAAAACCAAGACTATTACAGTGAACTTACAGTGTGAGTATAATTTTCATTCCTATCTTCTATCTTCCTATCTTCTTACTCCATGTTGTTGTTGTTGTTGTTGTTGTTTGTTGAAGCTTTACATTACAATTCACATGATTGAAGCATAATTTAACTTCAACATTAATGATCAGTCATCATGTTTAATCAGTTAACAAAGCAACCAATTCACCAATCTTTTTCAAATTAAATAAATACACCTGAATGTTGATAAAAAATAAAAAAAATTTAAAAAATCACTGAAACTCTGGTTTCAAGGTGTAAATATTAAAATTCAGATTCAGTCTCAGTTTTTGTACATTTATAAATTTGCGCTAATATTCGTGATCTGGCTGCACGATCGTTTTAAATTTCAGGGTTGTTTTGTTTTGTTTTGTTTTGTTTTGTTTTGTTTTGTTTGAGTTTCCGCCTGCAGACCTGCCACTCGCATGGTGTTTTTTTTTTTGTTTTTTTCGCACCATTCTCACTGAGATCCCCCATCACCCCCCATTCTGATGTTTGATGTGAACGTTACGTGAAGCTCTTGATCTGTATCTGTATGACTTGTACGCACTGGGCTGCTGCTACCTGATTGGCTGATTGGGTAACTCTATGAACGTACAGGTGTTCCTAATAAAGTGGCCAGCAAGTCTGTATGTATAAGGAAGCACTTCCGAATTCAGATTCAGTCCCAGATTTTGTACATTTATATATTTGCACTAATATTCTTTTTGTTTTCTTTTCTTTTCTTTTTCTTTTTCCTTTATTATCAGTATTTTACTACAGTATGTTCTGTTCTTCTTGATCCATTTTTTAAAATAAATTTAGAGCACATTTAATCAGTGAAATTTTGTTCATCGTTGGTAAATTCCGTTCATTATTCTTTAACAATTTTTGCTTGTCGCCACAATAACGTACTTGTTTGTCTTTCACCGCATCGGCGGCATGTAAAGTTGTTACACTATTTGTATGTTTTTATTTATTTACACGCAAATACACAGTGCCTTGTTGAGTCGTTCCCCCCAAAAAATGTACAGCTATGAATAGCTACAAGGTTATAAGACAAGTCCACGAATGGGTAAAAAAAAAAAAAAAAAAAAGCGAGCAGGAAATATTTGTTTTAACGCTATAATATACTCCGTATGATAAATTGCCTCTCACTTAACCCTTAACGTCCCCTCGTTCACTCTGTGTTAGTTCAGCAGCCGCTCTCTCGACTGCACAGCAGTTAATAACCGGGCTGCGAGATCACGCAAGGTCAAGCAAAGGTCATTACACGCCAAGTGCCCTTGTGACCCTCGGTTCACCTTCGTCATTAAACAGAGAGCTGGGGAAAGTGATGGCTAATGTCAGATATTAGATGAAAAGTGTGTCTGGTGGTGGGCCGGGTGGGGGGGTGAGGGGTGGAGACGAGACTCAGCATTGATGTGTTGTAGATCTGATAGGTTGCAGACCCAAATCCTGGAGGCTGTAATCAGATTTACAGCTGATTAACCCCTTGTGTTTACCGACAGCTTTAACCGGACGTTCGCAGTGAACGGCTCTGATTTCGTTTCAGCGTTTAACAGTAACACTACAGATATGTAGAATGGTGTGGGTTTTATTTGAGAATATATATATATATATATATTTATACTAGTAGATTTTCTTATGCTTTTATTTATTGATTGATTGATTGATTGATTTATAAAAATGCTTTGAGAGGAAATTTTGAACCATCATCGATTCATATGTGAATTTATCTCTTTCATGTATCTCCTACTGGTAATTAAATAAAGAAATCTCCATCCAATTAAACACATCGATCTGTGTGCTTAAGGTGTCTCGTACTGTAACAGGACTCTAGATGGGCTCTTTATCAAAGACACTCGTTTGGCGGCGCTGTTACTGTAAGACTTTACCTTTGTTCATATTAAGATTAGCAAATTATAGGGATATTATTATATTATGAGATAATATATTATTATATTATTATAGGGATGTTATATTGTTCATAGGGAGTGTTCAAAACAAATATGTGTTTGTGTGCGATCCAGATCAGCTTTCCGGTTAAAACAGAAAACCTTTCGGTTTTCCAGAGTTCTCAGTAGAATAATAAGCTGCGTTTATTGTTTTGGTCTTATTTAACTGAGAGAGAGAGAGAGAGAGAGAGAGAGAGAGAGAGAGAGAGAGAGAGAGAGAGATTCTGAGGAAGGAATGACTGTTTATATCTGCAATAGCATTAAAATAAGTGATAACAGGAAGTAGCAACATTAAATGTAGCTGATATATATATATATATATATGTATGTATATATCTGATACCAAGTGTGTGGATATCAGAGGAAATAAAAGAATGAATTAACAAATCGAAAAAAGAAAAAAAAAATTGGTAAATGATTATATTTATACTTTGTGCTTTATTATAATGATTCATTTTGTCATGTAAGTGAAGGAGTTTACCCGAATAAATAAAAATAAATCTGCAGGTTTGTGTAAGTCTAGTTTTTAGCTATTTTTTTCCCCCCATGTTTTTCATTAAAGTGAAGTGCTTCCACCTCCAAAAGTATTTCGGAATAATGATTTTGGATCTTTTTAAAGCAGGTAGTGAAGAAAGAATACCGCATGGGTATGGATAGCAGCTGATCTTCAAGGCTTCGGTGTCGTGTCGTTGTGGGAAAAGGAAAAGCGGCATCGGTCCATCTCTAATAATAACATACAGTACAGTCCATCAACACATCTGTTTTCATTTTCTTCCCAATGATATTAGCTTTATTAACTATGTAATAATATAAGGATGAAGGAAAATCAGAGCTGCTACTCGAATAATATCAATAATAATTACTCCTAGACAAATAAATCAATAATAAATAAAAAAAAGCAGCTGTGTGTTTTAGATACAGTGAGTAATTTACACGTGATTGGTTCATGGCTACTTTTTGTTAAAAATATATATTTTTATATTGAGTGTTATTGAATATAATGAGAGTAATAAAAGGGTTTTGCTTGTGTGTGTGTGTGTGTGTGTGTGTGTGTGTGTGTGTGTGTGTGTGTGTGTGTGTGTGTGTGTTTGAGTTTGAGGTGGTCCTGCTTCCTCTCCACTTCCCCAAATCTCAAAGCACTTAGTACGCTGTCAGATCTTCCAGCTCTGTGGACATCACTGCATTAGATGATGGCTTTCTTACTGAGTTACCGTGTATGTGTGTGTGTGTGTGTGTGTGTGTGTGTGTGTGTGTGTGTGTGTGTGTGTGTGTGTGAGAGAGAGAGAGAGAGAGAGAGACAGCAGAGTGAGTTGTACAGAGTGTGTTTAGGTTTGCAGGCCTCTCTCTCTCTCTCTCGCTCTCTCTGTCTGTGTGTGTGTGTGTGTGTGTGTGTGTGTGTGTGTGT
Organism: Ictalurus punctatus; assembly: GCF_001660625.3. Taxonomy (NCBI): domain Eukaryota; kingdom Metazoa; phylum Chordata; class Actinopteri; order Siluriformes; family Ictaluridae; genus Ictalurus; species Ictalurus punctatus. The sequence goes on from NC_030422.2 coordinate 29,482,078, forward strand.
GTGTGTGTGTGTGTGTGTGTGTCCATTTACTCAGATAATGGATTATAGACAATCAGACAGCTTCCAGCTGGAGTTATGCCGCACCGCCACAATAAGCTACACTGACACAGAGCAGACGTCCTGTGTGTGTGTGTGTGTGTGTGTGTGTGTGTGTGTGTGTGTGTGTGTGTTTTGTTGTAAGTAAGACATCATTCAAGGTTCATTCTAGCTGGGGGGTTTCCCGTCTGTAGAACGCATTAAGTTTTGTTTTCCCCCTTATACGTTTATTTATTTATTTATCTATCTGTTTATTTATTTATTTATTTATTTAATGTCATTGAAAACACAAAGAAAATCACCGTTATTTAAAAAAAAAAAATGTTATTAAAATCAAATGTGTTTAACTGGTTAATTTTGTTTTAAATAAAAAAAAATATCTACATAACATCTCCATCTTTTTCCCGTCTGGTTTCCAGCATGTACATTTTCCCAGTCATGTGACTCGTAACTCGGAATTTTAAAGAAAACGCTCCCTCGACTCAG
>NC_030422.2:29490099-29497599 GCF_001660625.3 Ictalurus punctatus
CTTCTGCAGTTTGCTAAAGATCACGTGGACGAGCCAGAAGGCTGTTGGAAAAATGGTTTGTGGAGGAATGAGACCAAAATAGAATTTTTGGTTTATATTTGGAGAAAGGAAAACACTGCATTCCAGCATAAGAACCGTATCCCATCTGTGAAACATGGTGGTGGTAGTGTCAGGGTTTCGGCCTGTTTTGCTGCATCTGGTCCAGGACGACTTCATCATTGATGGAACAATGAATTATGAGTTATACCAGCGAATTCTAAAGGAAAACGTCAGGACATCTGTCTGTGACGTGAATCTGAAGAGAAAGTGGGTCATGCGGCAAGACAACGATCTTAAACACATGAGTCGTTCTACCACAGAACGCTTAAAGAGGAGTAAAGTGAATGTTTTATAACGGCCGAGTCAAAGTCCTGACCTTAATCCAGTAGAAATGTTGTGGAAGAACCTGACGCAAGCAGATCATGTGAGGAAACCCCCCAACATCCCAGAGTTGAAGCTGTTCTGCACTGAGGAACGGGATAAAACTCCTCCAAGCCGATGATCAACACTTACCCCAAACGTTTAGATACAGTTATTACTGCACAAGCGGCTCACACCAGATACTGAAAGCAAAGGTTCAAAATTCTTTTACCACTCGCAGATATCTAATATTGGATCATTTTCCACAATAAATAAATGACCAGGTATAATATTTTTGTCTCATTTTTTTCAACTGGGTTCTCTTCATCTACTTTTAGGACTTGTGTGAAAATCCGATGATGTTTTAGGTCATATTTATGCAGACATATAGAAAAAATCTAAAGGCTTCACAAACTTTCAAGCACCACTGGCATGGTAATACTTCCCTATAGTACAAGTAAATCTCTGAAATCAATCAGATAACAACAACTGTTTGTTGTGACTGTTTCTCACTGTTTATATTTAACTGTGAACTTTGCAGACTAAACAGTGTTGGTGAATGTATACTAAAACGTTACTCTACGGTTTTCTCGAAAACTCTTTTTTTTTTTTTAAAGTAAGTGAAAGCGCTCCGGACGATAAAAAAAATCCGCCGACGATGCTTCGCGCACAGTGTGTTAGCCTGTAAAACGTACAACGGCGACCGAGAAAAGAGCGGCAACTATAAATAAACGAGCTCTGGCTAGCATCGGCCGCTAGCCCACGCTGTGTTTCATTGCTCTGTGCACTGACGGGGCTGTGAAGTGAATCGAAAAAAAAAAAAAAATCTCGACCTGTCTTCCAGGGTAGGACTGGAAGGAGCACTTCTCCTTCGCGAGCCCAACTCGAGCGTGACGCTAACCCAACGAAAGTGACCCTCCTCGCAGGAGCTTCCCGTACACGCTTCTCCCTCACGCTATTTTTACCTCCCAAAAATAAGAAGCAGGACCGTCGGTGGTGCACCTTTATAGGAAACAAAACCTGCTGGAAATGAAAAATCTGCTAACGAGCGCAGTGTTAGCGGCAGAGCTCGAAGATATCTCCGACCCCACGGCCTTTTACAGAAGACTCACTTTGTGATTTAAAGAAGTCTGTGTGATCAGGATTGTGTAAAGCTGAAAAAAAAACAATTTTTAAAAAAAAAAGGTTATTCTGTGCTCTCACCTGTGAGACTGATGATATATATATAAAACAAATAATGTATTATTTTCACCCATATTAGGATTACAAATTCTGCCAAAAAATAAAAAAATAAAAATGAACGCAATACAAAATAAAATCAAAATATAATTAAAAAACCAACTACTTCACCCTGTACTTTTTCCCAGAAGTAATTAATCTCAGAAAAGCAAATAATTTCACCATATATAAAGAGATATCTTTTTTTTCTTCATTATAAATGAATCACTTTTTTTTTTTTAAATGAAAGTTATTCAAATGTATTTTTTTTATATCTCTGTCCTGAGCGCTCCACTGAGGATCCAGAAGGGTTACTGAAAGGGTTTAACGTGGAATTAACCCCAAAACTCACTACATCTGCTAATCTGATCGGTTACACCACATGATTATAAAGATGAATAATAATGAGTGAAAACTACAGACACGTGTGTACTATACTATTATACCACAGTGTTGTTGAAGACTGGATTCTGATTGGTCAGAAGGTATTGGATGTATTTTCGATCACAGCAGCAGTGTCTGACAGTATATCTGCAAATCGCAGGTTTCTATGAATGCGCTTGTTCTTATACGTTATCGGTTCTATAGTAGCAGCTCGTTCACAGCGGATGCTTCATACGAGACATGATTGGTCACACGGGTTGTTGTCTGTAGATGTTTTTTTTTTTAATTATTTGACACTTTTTGGAAGGAGTCTTTAGTGTCCAGTCTCTACAAAGAAAGCATAGAGACCACAACATTACACTATGTAACTATAAATGGATAAAAAGTACCACGTGTTTACATTCATTTTAATTGTAATTGTTGGCAAATTAGAGTAATTAAACACTTCGTGGGGGGGGGGGGGGGGGTGGGGTTGTAGAAAGATAATCAACTCGGAGGTGGGAACACTAACTCCCATTCATCACCTCAGACTGTTAGTTATTTTAAAAAATAATAATAATAAATTGGGCGCACGGTGGCTTAGTGGTTATCACGTGCGCCTCACACGTCCGGGGTTCGATTCCCACCGTGGCCCTGTGTGTGTGGAGTTTGCGTGTTCTCCCCGTGCTGCGGGGGTTTCCTCCGGGTACTCCGGTTTCCTCCCCCAGTCCAAACACATGCATGGTAGGCTGATTGGCGTGTCCAAAGTGTCCGTAGTGTATGAATGGGTGTGTGATTGTGTATGTGATTGTGCCCTGTGATGTATTGGCACCCTGTCCAGGGTGTACCCCGCCTCGTGCCCCATGCTCCCTGGGATAGGCTCCAGGTTTCCCCGTGACCCTGAAGAAGGAGTAAGCGGTATAGAAGATGGATGGATGGATGGATGGATGGATAATAATACATTTTCTCTAACAGCATACCCTTCAGTGTTTTATTCCTTACATAATACATGTATATTGTAGCGATGTGTGTTATTGTTTAGGAGAAAACGTCTTGGTATTTTTTCCCTGCCTCAAATTCCAGCTGAGATTTTATTATTTGTGTTGAAATGCTACGTTTAATGAAAAGAAATATAATGTTATACAGTACTGTAACAGTCTTCGGCACACGCAGAGAAATGCCGCAGAGCAAAGATGCCTTCAAACATAACGCCATGAAATGTTTCTAAAAAAAACGAACAAACAAAAAAAAAAAGTATAAACAAAACAATTCTATAAAGAGCAGTGTAATTGAAACAAAGTCGATATTTCGAGTGACGATTCTTTGCTTTTTTAAAAAAAAAAAAAAAAAATTGTATTAGCAGTCTCAGGTAGGATATATGAGGTAGTTTTATAAGGAAATGAAGCTGTGAGTTTTACTGAGTGTCTTGCAGAACCAGACGCGGCTCTTCTGGAGACTTCTTAATTCTGCAGCAAAACCCAGTAGCTTTCATTGTGTTTCTTTTTTGGTCTGAAAAGTGTCTCCCACCGCTTTCTGTTTTTGTTTTCCCACTGCTTTCTGTACTGACATACACACATTTTTCTGTAACAGTTCATTTTCTGATGGAAAACTAACGTTTAAGAATTTAAAACGGGTGGCTTTCTTGTTCTCTACGGACTCGATAATGTAGAAGTCTTCAAATTAAAATGCATTAAAGTGTATAGTAATTAAAAAAAATTTTAAAACTAAGGTGCCTAAAACTTTTGCACAGTACAGTGTGTGTGTGTGTGTGTGTGTGTGTGTGTGTGTGTGTGTGTGTGTATATAAGTGTTTGGGTTAAGAAAGGGTTAAATTACTCAGCTAACGGCTTCTTGTGTTAAACTGACCGTATGAAAGTCATTTTGGCCGTGCACTGTGTCATTACTGTATTATAAATTTTACTGTGCTCACTAAACACATACACGCACACACACACACACACACACACACATACTGTACACATCCAGTGTATCACATGCACACATCTTCTTCCCCTCTCTCTGCTTGCTGTTTGAGGTGGGGATTTTTACTCATTTCCCAGATTTGCTGTTTAGCCACATGTGTGTGTGTTTTTGTGTGTGTGTGTGTGTGTGTGTTATTTCAGCCCCGTGTGTGCGGGTGTGCAAGGACTTTGTGACACACACCGGTTTACTGTACATGTTTGGTTTAAAGGAACTCTGATCACGTCTCGTGAATGTTTCATGTATCGGGTCAGAGAGAGAGATTTTCGAGAAAATAAAAGACGACGGGATAATTAAAAGCTGTAGACGAACATCTCGGGAGGCTACCGTATATGTGTCGCGAATGTGTATCGAGGTTTATGAAATGCAGGTCGTGTGTGTGCGTGTAATGTGTGCGAACACCGTGTAGATAAGTAACAGGGTTTAATGTTTCGTAATGATATTTTGCGCATCGAGCTTTCCGTCAGACTTTTCCCGAGAAGCTCCGTTCCAAATCAGACGGATCAGTTCGATGTCTAAAAGCATGTTGAACCCTTTAAGGAACTCACTACAACTATAACATCATCCCACTCGTTATGGCTTATGTTTACAGGAGAAAAAAACAATATGTAGTAAAAAATCTGTCAGTGCAACGTTAGCTGTCTAGATTACAGTTATAACACTTAAACCAAAGAATAATATAGTGTTCAATGTCCATCCATCTTCTATACCGCTTATCCTTTTCAGGGTCACGGGGAACCTGGAGTCTATCCCAGGGTGCATCAGGCGGGGTACACCCTGGACAGGGTGCCGATCCATCGCAGGGCACAATCACACACACTCACACACCCATTCATACACTACGGACACTTTAGACACGCCAATCAGCCTACCGTGCATGTGTTTGGACTGGGGGAGGAAACCGGAGTACCCGGAGGAAACCCCCGCAGCACGGGGAGAACATGCAAACTCCGCTCACACAGGGCCACGGTGGGAATCGAACCCCCGACCCTGGAGGTGTGAGGTGAAGGTGCTAACCACTAAGCCACCGTGCGCCCCTAGTGGTCAATGTGTGACTAATTAATTCCTTAAAGAATTATACCTTTACACCAGAAGTTAAAATAATACCTGTGTCTGATACGCCGTCTTGTCTTTCACGCGGTCTTTTTAAACGTCGTATAACGTCTGTCGTTCAGAGCGCGTAAGCGCTTCTTCACTGTTTTGAGGATGGTGTTACAGTGCAGGAGCCTGGCGGACATTTTGAGACAGGGAATATAACTACAAACCGAAATGATCAAAGCCTGGTGTTCACACTTCCATCAGCCATCAAGGTTTTAGATGTACACACAAGGTTTGCACAAGAAGTTGGAGAAAAAAAAAAAAAGAAAAAAAACATTTCCATGTTGTAAAATTCTGTATGTTTAGGATTTCTTGACGTAGAGGCGCCAAAGAATGTTATAAACAAACAAACAAACAAAAAAAATACCCGATTGTTCTTTTTTTTGCAGAACTTTTATAAACCGCTGGACATTCGCATTCAGACATCGGGCGGAACTTCAAACATTTTAAGGCAATGATGCGAATGAATTGGATTCATAACCTGTAACGAGTATGTAGAAGTACTCCAGTAAAAATCAATGAATCAATCAGTCAGTCAATAAAAAGCCATACGTGGCAATGCAGAGAAGTACAAAGAAGTGCAATTTTAAATACAGTTTGAAGAAGGTCTTTATAAAAAAAAAAAAAAATTTTAAAAGTCTACACACCCCTGTTAAAATGGCGAGTTTTTGCGATGTGAAACAAAATTTACTCAAGAATTGTTTTTTCCACCCTCGATGTGAAATTACAACGTATAAAAGTTGAAGTGAAAAAAAAACATTTTAGGGAAAAAACAGGAAGCAGAAAAAACTTACAATAACCTAGTTGCATAAGTATGCACACCCTTGATTTGATTTTATTACACCACTCACCACTCACTTTTTGGCTAAGAGTCCGTCAGCGTGGCACGTCTAGACCTGGCGATATTTTCCCACTCTTTCTTGCAAAAAAAACGTTCTAGGTCTATCAGTTTCTAAGGCCGCTTCAGGTCACCCCACAGATTTGTACTTGGATTCAGGTCTGGGCTTTTTATATCCATTATACATGTGCAGATTCTTTGTTTTGTTTTTTTTTGTTTGTTTTGGTTTTTTTTAAGCGACGATCATTTTTGGCAATTAGAAAGTGAATTTCTCCTTCGATAACCCGCAATACGGCCGTCGTGCTTGTTGTCGATGTTTAACGTCTGTATTGCGGCACACGTAGACTTGATACACCTGATATACATCTGTGAGTAAACTGGGAGAAAGATCTGAATTACAATAGCTGCGCTCCGTGAAGTTCACGACCTTTTAAAAACAGTATGGAGATGAATAACCTGGGGTTCTTTCCCTGTGACTCATCAAATGGATGGTACGCCAAATGTGTGCGAATCAAAAGGTTTAACAATAGACAGGTGTTTTATATAGGAGTGCTTCTGCTTGCTTCGGTTGTCTAAAAACTCATTCCCCTGAACGTTTAGGAGAAAAATCGCCGTTTCTTGTCGTCGTCGGGTCCACATAGTCAATTTGTGTTAAATTCATGCCGCTAAAATTTCTTTTTTTATCAATAGAAAATAACAAATCTGCATCAGGTTCTAATCTGCTAGTGGTACACGCTGCATTTCTACAATTGGCTCTTCTGCAAATCTGCACTGATTTCCTGTCTCTAATGAGTGAAATCCGCTGTTTATATGGTTTTCCAAAATCCCTGAGTGAGTGCAAACAAACACTAAATGATTTCGAGCTCTAGCTGCAGAAAAGTAAACATTTTTTTTTTTTTATTCACATTCAAATACATGCTCTTTAAAAAATAAATAAATAAATAAATAAATAAATAAGTATTGATCTGAATGTACATAGCAACATTCTAACTTCGTCTGTATGAGAAAGCTAGCATATGAAACTAGGCTAAGATTTCTTAGTTTCACTCACTCACTCACACACACACACACACACACACACACACACACACACACACACACACACACACACACACACACACATTTGGCTTACTATCCTTCCACTGACATAATTATTACACCTAAACCGAACCCCAACCTGAACCTGAGTTTTTAAATAAAACCTATAGGTTTGTTTGTTTGTTTTTGTTTTTGTTTTTGTTTTTATAAAATCCTCATGGGGACCAGGCAAATGTCCCCAGAACGATACACACACTACACACACACAAAAAAAAACGTCACCATATCAACAATCACACACGTTTTAATAACGCGTCTAGGAGATGCATTCACCGTACAAGTCCCTGTGTGCACTCTTACTAAAGAGAAACAAAAAAACAAGTGCATTAAAGGAGTCATATCATGATGTTTAATGTTTTCCTTTAGTGTGTAACGTATCTGTTCCTGCATGTCTGCAAAGTCTCCCCCAAAGGGATTTATTCTATCTAACAGAGAACACTGCTCCAGACCCGCCCGAAACGCATCGCTCGAAGTCCGGATATTACTTCCGTAAACATCTACGTCACT